>NW_016811046.1:440480-453792 GCF_001698545.2 Rhinopithecus bieti | reverse complement strand
ATATAATATATATTATATAAACTTATATGCATTATATGCATATATAATGTATATAAGCTTCAAAGTTTCAAAGTTCTCATACTCAGAATCCAATCATTCATTCATCCAATAAAAATATGCCAGACAGATTTCTGGCACTAAAGAGTCAATGGTGAAGAAAATAGACAAAAATCTTATTCTCATAAAACTTACATTCCATTGGGGATATAGAGAGTGAAATAATAATTAAATATTATAATGTCAAGGAGTGATACATGCTAGAAGGAACACAAAGTAGAAAAAAAGAAACAGAGAAAGATGAGGATGGTGTTGGTTTAGAAAGAGTGTCCAAAGGTTGTCTCGAATTAGGAGATTTTGAGCAGATTCTCTCTTCCTGGTCCTCACTGTACAAAATAGGAAAGTTTGCTTGTCACATTTCATATCAAAAGCTCTACATAAGCAAGAGACACAGTTGAGTTAGAAAATACCTGAATTGCTCCAAATTCCATGCTACTGATTCTTTTGTAATTACTGATAAAAGATGTCAAAACTAGATGTATTATAGTTATAGAATGAATAAAACTCATCCTCAAAGAAATTTAGGATGAAAGAAGCAATAAAAGTGGTGTCAAAAAGGTAATGATCCTTGTAGAAACACGCTGATTGCAGCTTTGCTCTGTTGGGGAGGGTAGTCTGCAATGTCACTCAGGCAATGGAACCTGGACAGTGAGGTTTCTCAAGGCCTTGCTGCCATGGGGCATGCACTATAGATGCAAATATATGTTATTTCCTCATCATTATTCATAATGGCCCCCAACAGACTCTTATAAAGCAAAACAACATTCACTAAGCTCAGTATCCATGAACTTAAAATATGCTTCTTCACACATGTGCCACTCATTACAACTGAACTAACTAAAATGTATTTATAAACCATTATCCCATAGAGGTTACCTCAGGCCATTTTAGGAGATGCTTTCCCAGAAAGTGATGCTGTTACAAAATTTTTAAAAGGAACTTGAAAACCAAGTAATGGATATTTTTTCCTTCCTTGTTAGAATGTCAACAGAAAATCCTAAGAGTTTTAAAAGATGCTTAAAAACCCCAACACTTCAGTATCAAGCATTTTGTTTTAACTATTAATTTATGAAAGCATAAACATACCCACACACCTCAGTTTTAAATATCATGTAAAATGAAGAGTCTGACTTAATAACCTATTCCTATTCTGATTCACTGCAATTCTAAAGTTATATGATTCTGTGGGGTTTCTTAAGGTTTATTTTTACAAATTTAGGGGGTACAAGTGTAGTATTGTTACAAGGATATATCCTGCTGTGGTGAAGTCTGGGCATTACAGTGTAACCATCACTCGAAAATAGTGTACATTGTACCCTTTAGGTAATTTCTTATGCCTCACCCTTCCTCCCACCCTCCCGTTTCTTCTGTCTCTAATGTCTGTAATTCCACTCTCTATGTGCTTGTGTATGCAGTTTAGCTCCTACTTAGAAGAGAAGACATGCAGTATTTGACTTCCTGCTTGACTTTGTTAAACTTAAAAAAGAGAAATAATGGGCTGGGTGCAGTGGCTCACACCTGTAATCCCAGCACTTTGGGAGGCTGAGGCGGGTGGATCACGAGGTCAGGAGTTGGAGAGCGGCCTGGCCAACATAGTGAAACCCCGTCTCTACTAAAATACAAAAAAAAAAAAAAAAAAAAAAAAAAAAAAAAAAAAAAAAAAATAGCCAGGCATGGTGGCAGGTGCCTGTAATCCCAACTACTCGGGAGGTTGAGGCAGGAGAATCGCTTGAACCAGCAGGCAGAGGCTGCAGTGAGCTGAGATGGCACCATTGCACTCCAGCTGGGCGACAATGAGAGACTCCATCTCAACAACAAAAAAAAAAGAAAAGAAAAAAGAAATAATGATAAAGTTAAGCCCGAATGTGATGTTGATGGAAATAAATCCATTTTTCAGGTACTCTCTTTTAAAGTGAGAGATAAATTACTCGACACCATAATGAACATTCAAAATACATGATACCATTGAAAAGACAAAATAATAAAACTCTTCATTACATTAAATACGTTAACTCTATAGATGCACACACATAGATGCATGCACGCACGCGCACAATACACACACACACACACACACACACACACACACAGGGAAATGGAAAACTAGAGCTTTTGCCATATGATTGAAGCCAAATAAAAATATAGTTAAATATCTAGTTTTTGTAAATAAAAGGAATTATTTGACTGAATTATATATGATATACTCTATCATATATAATACATATAGTATATTATTTGTATAAATATATCACTTTAGAATTCATGTGATTTTATGTGTCTGTATATATAGACACACATTATATATAATACATGTGTATATATACAAATATATACAAAACTACATATATATACACACATACATATATACATTTTAGCCTATTACATTTCTTAGGCATGAATAAACATCTTCTGGTCTATAGCACATAATGACAGAATAATGCCATCATAGAAATTAAATGTCTTTTGATCTTTGTTCCTAGCCCTCTATTCCAAAATGTATAATTCAAGATACGATAATTTAAAGAGCAGCAGAATTAGCAACAACTATTCATTTTACTCTTAAAAAGATGGCCAGATCTATTTCTAGGTCCGAATTGCTTTCCTTGACTTGAAAATATTAGGTACACCTCAAGTTTACAAAGCCTCGTCATAATTCCGTACCTGAGCACAACACTTTCGGCATTTATGAAGAAAAAATTACCTATACCATGAAACAACAAAGGGCTATGCTCACCTTAAAAGAAAACTACTACAAATGTCTGAGTAATAATTAAGGGTATGCAGAAAGCATTTTATATGAACTACCTGGCCCCTAGGATTCTCCTCCTGGGAAACATTATTGAGGATTTTAGCAACATCTAGAGACAGAGGCAAATAGTAAAGTAATATGTAGAGTGACATAAAAGTTGGACTATGTATGTTCTGTACTATAACAGTTTTATGGGGGAAAATGAGTATGGAGTCAATAAAAAAGAAGAAGCAGAGGTGAAGGGATGTAAATTGGGGTATGGGGAATAATTCAAGTGAATGAAAGAAGGTTTTATGAACTAAGCAGTGGAAGCCTAAGGAAATCTTACGGGATTGGAGTGGTAAACAAATAACCCACATGTGCCTAAAACAGATAGAGAATTGATTCTGTATTCACATCTGACAACTTAATGACTATAAATCTGTCAAAAGTATTTATAATTCCAGAGGATTTGAGAGTGAAAGCAAGTATTGGGCTTACAGTTCGAATTGAAGCACAGAAAAACACATGCTATCAGAAATACTGTAATGCAACAATGTAAGCTGATGGTAAGTCTAGAATTACAACTACCAAGACAAGTAAAACCTCATGAATTCCAGCAGTAATTTTAAATTCTCAATAATTAAGATGACTTTTATTGAATATTAAAGCAATAATGATGTTTAATTATAGCTACTAATTACTGAGCTCCTATCAGATCAGAGTCCAGGCAACAGTCTACGTTCTTTAAAAACACTACTCACAGCCAGAGTCAGCAACAAGTCAATTCAGTGATTAAGCTCTTTCTTCTTTTTCTTTTTCTTGAGAGTCAGACTGGGAAAATTCCGTTCCTGGTTCTGTAGTTTCATAGCGATGTGATCTTGAATATCACATCACTTGACTTCAATTTTTCATCTGTAAATATAACAATCTTGCTATCTACCTCGAAGTTTTGTCATAAGGTTAAAATAAAACAATGTGGTACTTAGCGTGCTGCAGGAAGAGTGAGCACAATAAGATGATCACTAACTGGTCACCATTATTATCAGTAATTTTCCCAACAATTTTTCAGGTAGAAATGATTATCCCCATTTCACAATTCATCTAATAAAGCATAAAGCTGTAAATTGGAAACAAACCTGTCTGCAAAAACACACAAACCAAAAAAAAAAAAAAAAAAATCAAGATTAAAAATATGTGTATGTGATATGGCCTAATTATTAAATTGTGTGCTTACGTCACTGTTGTCAACTATATTTGGTCATTAGCTTACAAAGATTTAATTCATATTTATCTTTTAGCTCTAAGCAGTAACTAAAGTGATAAAATGCTAAATAAACAATTGAAAATGGGAGAAACAGACCTCTAAGATAATGTTTATTAACCTTATTGATGGCAGAACATTTTAATATGAGCAAATCAACCCTGAAAGGTGAATTTATGTGCAAAAACAATGGTATTTAAAGGCATTTTTTTTGTTGGCGTAAAATGCATTACATTATTTGGCGTTTTTGCAATACACATATTTATACCGTTTTATTTTATTTTGTCAGTTATTGCATGCCAGTAAAGATACACCTTTAAAATTTCTTTGTGGAACTAAAAAAGTGTGTTGTCCTAGAAAGTTGTAAAATAGTCTTTAAAATAAAACTATTTACTTCACTATGGCAAAACATTTTAGGAAGAGTTCCAGATTCTTTCAGACAAACTTAAATTCCAGGCTCCTTATTTTTCCCGGAGGTTAAATCTACTGTACTACATGGAATTGATTCCAAGTATGAGGTTTTACAGTAAATATGATTTTCCTCTTTGATCGGTTTTGGGAGAACATGATAGAAGAGCACAGAACAATATGTGAGTCAAACTTAAAAAAATTATTTACTCAAGTAGGCATTTTCTTCAAGCACAAATTAATGTAAATCAAGCAGGGGGAGAACTCTGACCTTTGAAATTATACTTGTATAGTCAGATTTCCCTAACAGAGTGCATGTTTACAGTATCTTTTATTTAAATCAATATCCTTTATGCATGAGCAGAGAAAGGAAAAGAGAAATGCCAACAGCAAATAGAGAGAACCCAAATGATTTAGCTCAGCAGAGTGGAATAATGAGCCAAGCTCTCCCCAGCGTCCAAGTCACTCTGTGATATTTAGCTAGGCACTTACAGAACTATATTAGCTCCTTCAGGTCATTAAGATGCCATTTTGTGCACTTCCATAGTCAACTTACTCTCTGAAGCATCCAAGTTTCTGCTGGAGAATGACTGCAGCAGTGTGGTGAATAAACTGCCTGATTAATTTATGGCTTGATCACAATATTAGTTAACGGGTAGAGAATGTTCAGGGAGGGAGCATTTATCTGATGTGTGTTGGACTGAAATGAGCTGAAGCATTGAATTAACACTATGAGATGAAAAAAATATTTGTTTGTATCCTTTAAATATAATGGCATATGTAAAAGGAAAGATCCCTAATGTTTTCAATTTGTATAACAATTCTTTGAGTACCACTAATAAAGATGCTATTGAAATATTAAAGTCTTGTCAGCTTTAACTACAAATCAAAAAGATACACACGTGCCACGTATAGTTCAAAAAAGAGTCATAATCATCACATTTCACACAGTTTTAAGTATGAAATTTTATAGTTTGAGTCAATTCAATCATAATTTTAAATCCATTTGGGACCTCTACTTCATATTAATCTATCAAAGATAAGTCCTAAAGTCTTATTTAAAATGTTGCTTGGTATAGGAGACTGTTTGAATGAGAAAATGTCCTGTCAGGGGCATGCCCTCAGCTTTTAAGTAGCAGGGGTGTCCACTCTCAGGCCCACATATAAAACCAACTGAAGTTCTGGAACTCGTTTCCATGTTATTTCCTAAGCAGATGCCCATCACCTGACTACCCTCATAGGAATGATGGAGCTGTCAGTATCTGTTTGCTCCCCACATTTTTGCTCTAGTGAAACATTATGGTGAACTGAAATCTGCTTACAAACTATTACAATTCACCCGGTTTTTTTTGTTGTTGTTGTTGTTTTGTTTGTTTTTTTTTTTTCGAGAAGGAGTCTCACCCTGTCACCCAGGCTGGAGTGCAGGGGCGCCATCTCGGCTCACTGCAAGCTCAGCCTCCCAGGTTCACGACATTCTCCTGCCTCAGCCTCCTGAGTAGCTGACACTACAGGTGCCCGCCACCACAGCTGGCTAATTTTTTGTATTTTTAGTAGAGACAGGGTTTCACCATGTTAGCCAGGATCATCTTGATCTGCTGACCTCGTGATCCGCCCGACTTGGCCTCCCAAAATGCTGGGATTACAGGTGTGAGCCACCGCGCCCGGCCTGTTTTGTTTTGTTTTTCTATCATGAATCTATTTAAGTCACAGATGATTTGGCCCAATAAAAAAATTTTTAATTTTTATAAAACTTATCTAGAATTTGAAGCTTCTGCTTACAGATTGATATCAATAAAATGAGAATTTGAAAAGTCCTTAGCACTGTACATTTTACCCAAATAACTAAGAATATAGAGAGCTTGCTCATAGTTCCTACAGATAAAGACATCTCTATGATGGCAATCTAAGTGCGAAAGACAAATGTTCTTTTCAACTCTATGATATTTAGTTAAACATATTCTTTACCAAGAAAACCAATCATAATAGTAAACACTTTCATAGCCTTTACTGTATGTCAAATATGTTCTAAGTCCTCTGACTAGCTGCATTAATTTAATCAGTCTTCTCAACCCTATAGGCTAGCTTCTGTTATTATCTCCATTTTGCAGTTAAGAACAGTAAGGCATAGAGAAGCTGAGTATTCATCCAATGCTGTCCAGTTAATAAAGAAGAGAGCAGGGATTCAAACTCAGGCAGCATGTCATCAAGTCCAAGCTCCTGGCCACTGTGCTATGATCCTCTCAATGTGCCTGTAATTCTCTTACAGATACATCTCACGGGTTTCAGTAGCAACATGCTACAATTCAGTGCTTTCCAAGCTTTTCACATCATGGCACACATAAAAGAAGAATTGCATTTAATCTGTAGACTCAGATGAAAGTATGAGGCTGCTTATAGTCAGAGATACCATCGTAGAGCTTGCTTCTGGCCACTCTGAAGAATGAAAAGGTCAATGTCTCATCTATGCCATTTCAGGCACACCGTGTGCCTTAGTACAATGGTTAATAAGCTTCCTGTAATCAGCTACTAGAGCCACAGTTTTCCAAGACAGAGACAGATTCTGAAATACACCATTTACATTTCTACCAATTTTAGAAATAGGAACTAGCATTCAAAGCAGAAAGGGCAAAACCATACAGAGGATGAGTTCAGATGCAGATATGATCAACTAGGTCATAGGTTAACTATCAGATCATCTTAAGCAAGCCGCACACATGTTTGTGAATGCCCTAAAAGTGGACACATTTGCAAATCCACATTAAATGCACATTAACCTAATTTCCATTCATGCTTTACTGGGGGTCTGAAGAGCTTTTCTTTGAAATCGAAGACCTTCCATATTGTACAATCTTTGGTAAGAGCAGTGCTGAGGAAAATGATCAATGCAATCCTATATAAATAATTTTCAGCATTGCAGGTGGATCACAGATGGCAGAGAAAGTTCATACATGTACACCTGTTATAAATTCTTAATTTATTCAGTCAAGGATACCAAATGAATCACTTGTAGGTGGTGTTATAGAATATACTGCAGGAATGACATAAATTTCGGGTGAGTTTTCTGTTTCCTCTACCCAGTTTCTCAGGATACTCTTTGCCTTTAGGATCCTGCCAGTGTTAAGAAAGAAGCAAAATATTTGTTATACCAGAACTCTTTTACATGCAGTCTTTCATCACCAATCCAGAAAAACTTGCACCCATGATCTATATACTTCTTTTAAAGAGACTATTAACAAATATCCTTGTTCCTGATACAAATTTAACATAAATGAGTTTTCTCATCTACAAGGAAAAAGCATTGTCAAGTGCCTTGTTTCCCATAAATGATATCTGTATCTCTAATTTTCCAATGTTCTAGGAAGCTCACCTTCCAAAGATACTACAGCACTCTTAATATTTCTTCATCCTGAGTTAAATATATGCAGTTATATTAATATATCCATCTTTCTTAGACAACTTATTTTGTCTATGTTATGAAGGTGAATCTAATATTATAGAATTGTTTTATTCACTTCATATGGTTAACTTATTTGAGCTTCTACTAAATAGCAGACACTGTTTAAGATACTGAAATACAGTTCTCAAGGAGCTTGCAAACCAGTGGAGAGGGGCATGAAAAAGGCACACATTACAAACAATATAGCAGAAGCTAGTAGGAACAAAATACTGGATGTGGTGAAGATAATGGGATATTGTGGGCATAGGGATCATAGTAACTTCCACCGTGTACTTATAGTTGGTAAGAAAATTTTGTAGAATAAGGGACATGCAAACTGGGCCCTGATGCATAAGTAGAAATTTTCAAGGCAATTAAAAATGGAAAAGACATTCAAAGGAGAAGGATTAATATACACAAATGAAGAATGCTATGAAAATTATTTTCAGGAAATGATCCACAGTTCATTGGAGATAGGGCAAAGGATGTGCATAGGACGTCCTATGGTGAAATGGATTTCAGAGACATACTCACAGAAGGTAAGCCAGAGATGCAGAGAAAGCTAGAATTTGAAATATCTCCTTGCCCCCACCTGCACAAATGATTTGGTTTTGTCCCGTAAGATACTATTTTATTTAAAATTTTGCATTTATTGAATAGCTTTCCTTCCCCCTTCTTTATGTACTTACCTCCTTAACACCATAAATATTAATTTTTCAAATAAATTAATTATTAATTTTAGAAAATTATACTCTCTCTGTAACAGGATTTTACCTATTAACCCTAGATTCTTATCTCAGTACTGAACTATCCAAATCCCTCTGATCTTTCCCAGAAGTTGGACATGCTTGCTGTACATGCAGCCAGAATTACCAGCTTGCTGTTAAGTGCCTTCAAGGCCAGGGATTCAGGAATTCAATCGCATTGTATTGGTCACATACATTGTATAAAATCAATTTTACCAAAGTTACATTGCATTGGATAAATCTAGAAGTAGAAAAACATCAACTCTGAGAGATACAGACTAGAAATAAAGAGTTTTAAAGTCCTAGGTATACCACAATTCCCCAATCAGATTCTGAACTTTCAGCTTCAAAACAACAATTCTTAACCTGTTCTGCTACCTCTACAAGCTACTGTGGGTGTTCTCTTTGGGATTATAAAAGTTATATTTCCTGAATTGGTTAAAGCTGTTTCCTGGGTGTCCTCTTTGATGAATACAAGCATGTTTAGACTTAAAAAAATTATAAGTCAATAATCTGTCATAACAGTACCCTTATTCAGACTCCTACATGAATTTTATTAAAAGAAAGAAAAACTAAATTGCATGGATTCATTAAAACTATTCAGCACACTATAATTATAGGATTACTCAAGTGCTTCCTTTGAACAGCTGCAGTCTTTAAAATTAATACTCACACATGCTGCATGTGCACATACACTTTTACACACACACGTACCTTGTTAGTGAACACCTCTTCCAGAAATGAATCTAATGGGAGAATTTGGGGAATTTAAAACAATAAGGAGAAGAGAATTTGGGGTAAAATAGTGACATGAGCAAAGATGTTTTCCCGCTACCCTCTCAAGGTATGGAAGGTCTTTGGAAATAAAAATAAAAAATAGGGGAAAACTTCTACCCATCCTGAAATTAGAAAAGGTGCCATCAAAAATCAGAAGCTTTGGTGAATTTCTTCAAGATAGAGTCCAGACAGGCTGGACTAAGAGAGACCTAGAGACATGCAAAAATTGAATTTACCTGGGAAATAAGTGGAGGAGAATTGGAATAAATCCCATATGGTTCAATTCACACAGGGTTGGGGGTACAGGGAGAGAAAGGAGGTTGGGGTACACTAGATGGCCACACCAAACAGCATCTCAGTTTATTGAGTTTCTATTCCAGAGTCAGCAATCAGGTAAAGAAATATCAGCAACTAGGGACTTTCTTGAAGAACAGATTGCTATCCCAAAGAGAAAACTTAATTGATAAAACTTCTTCACGGAGTGAACAGCTACAAGAAGCTATCATCATAGTTGGAAGTGGCATACCTAGCACATTTGATAACCAGAGTAGATAATTTTTAAACCACCTTTCTCTATATGACAAAAATAACAATCATGTAATAATCAGTAATAATCATTATTTTACTTATTTTTTTAGTTTTAAAACAGTTAACATTCAATGGAATAAAGTTTTATTTTAAAAAATATTTAGGCCGGGCGCGGTGGCTCAAGCCTATAATCCCAGCACTTTGGGAGGCCGAGATGGGCAGATCACGAGGTCAGGAGATCGAGACCATCCTGGCTAACCCGGTGAAACCCCGTCTCTACTAAAAAACACACACAAAAAAACTAGCCGGGCGAGGTGGCGGGCGCCTGTAGTCCCAGCTACTCGGGAGGCTGAGGCAGGAGAATGGCGTGAACCCGGGGAGGTGGAGCTTGCAGTGAGCTGAGATCCGGCCACTGCACCCTAGCCTGACAGAGGTGAGATTCCCGTCTCAAAAAAAAAAAAAAAAAAAAAAAAAAAAAAAAAAAATTTAAATGCAGGAAAATATTTCATGCATGAACTAAATTCTGTGCTTACTAGAAAAATATAATTACCTTGCCATTCTCTCTCTGTTTCATTCCTTTCAATTTTAAACACAAATAAAAGCTCCAGGTGATCACATAGGAAAACTGACAAATAACTACAGATCTGATTAATTTTTACAATCACTATTCAAATTGAGGATTGAAGACTCAAGCTACACTTTAAGTCACCATTATTACAATTGTTAGCACATGATGATAATAAAAAGCAAACTGACTTTTAGTTGGGTTTATTATTGTTTTTAAAGTCTCTTCAGACAATGCACCCCCTTATTACCTGCACTCTAAGCTCTGATAAAGAGAATGAACAGTAGATTGGATTCTGCATAAGGTTATTTTACTGCAGTGGAATGTAAACTCAGGAAATCAACCCAGAACTCAAACAAGACTAAAAGATGAAAACAATGCAGTGAAACATGTTAGATGTGGAAGACTCAGAGAATTCAACCTATAATAGGCATTCCAAGAAAAGAAAACAATTTTAAGAAATTACAAAATTAATTTAAAACAAAATTTTTTAAGAAGTTTAAGCTGAAGACCTAAATCTTTATCAAAGGGATTTGGCAAATATAAAATGTTAATAATGAGAAGTGATAATATTGTCATATATCCTAGTTATGACCCTTACATTTCATAGGGGGTTGGGAGGCATCCAATTACCATATAGAAAAGCAGATTACTTTCAAGCGAACACAAAATTCAAGTTTGATTTAGATATCTCCTTCCCAATGCTGATGCCAGTGAACAATCAAGCCACAGCCATGGAATTTTGAGAAGAAAAAAATAAAAGTTAAACCCAAGATTTACTTTTCCATCTTTGATTCTGTTCATGTGAAAAAGCAATAGAAAGGCATTATAGTCATTAAGTGGTCAAAAAAGAAATTCACTCATGTACCCTTTCTGAAAATGATTAGATATTGTTTCAACTCACAAATATGGATAAATAAGAATCACAACAGAGCAAGAATGAAAAGTGATTGTTAATAAGACGCTAAGAAGTGGTAAGGCAGACGAGAAGGAAAATAAAGTAAGACTTAATTTTCATCTAACCTAACTTCTAATTACAGCTTCACTCTTCACATTGAATATTAAGCAGAAACAGTAAGTCCAAATATTTTTAAATGTCAAATGTAACCACTATTAAAAATACACAGCACATGTAACTTCCAAATCATGGAAGTGAAAAGGGTAGGGTAAAATAACAAGTAACCATAGAAAACAATGTGATAGTAAGAAGCCCAAATATATCAGATATGGCGATTAATATAAGTAGATTATGCTTCCTATTAAAACGTAAAGAATGCCAGGCTAAATTAAACAAACAAACAACAAAATCCCACATCTATGCAATTCAAATGTAGGTGAGATTACACTCTCCTATAAAATTAAAACAAACACTCTTTGTATTATCCCATAATCCCATTTTTTACAAGATCAATGCTCTGGGGTGGTATATATGTATAGTTATTGCTGGGCTCACAGTCTTTTCATTTCTGAACTCAGAATCTCACTTTCATCTGACCTCCAGCTTCTCCATCTTCTGCTCCTGTTCTTTTCCTGAATTTCCCCATTCCCATCCTCACAGACAAGCAGTGGTAGGGGTTGCAGTCATCACTGAAGCTTGGGTGCCATGGAAAGTGCTGTGTCACCCTGTTGTATGTCCTTCTTTCATCAAAACTCCCTGCCAATCTCCAGTCCTCTCAGAATTCCAAGAACTCCTTACCCATTGTGCTTGTAGAAAACTCAACAACCCTCCTTTCTTAAGAAGAGTAGTTTATCTAGCTTTTGAGCCACAAATAGGATTCCATCCTATCTTTGCTCTTCCAAAGTCAATAATATCCCTACTCAAACAACCCTTCTACTCTGGGTCTCATCTTTTAGAGGCCCAGAAGAGTAGGCTTTGAAATTTCACAATTCACTTTCCCTCTTCTATAAAATGATGTAAATGTAAGAGCGCTAGATATTTTCTTTTTTCACGAATATAAATTATGCTACCACCTGTTCCCAAAGCTCCCCCTAGTTCCTCAAGACAGATGCTGTTTAAATCAATTTAAATCTTAAATTATACTATTTTCCTCTGTTACAAAAATGCTGTTTGTATAAGAAGTATCTAAAATAAAATAAGGTAAAAGATTTGAAATAAAAGAATGAGCAAAAAAACTGATCAGAAAAATGTAAATAAAAGAAAACAGTGATAGTAAATATGAGCCCAAGAAGAAACAAATCCAGGGAAAAACATCACATCAGAAATTCATTATTTTATATTGCTAATAGGTAGAGTTTTCAATAAATATACAAGACTCATTGACCTTTATGTGCCCCATAATAAAATATCAACATAAATGGAATTAAACTGTCAGAAATACAAGAAATTTTCAAAACCCATTTATAGGGAAGACCAATATATCTCTAATACCTCTGTCTAGCTTTTTTAAAAAATAGAAAAATGATTTGGTAATTCTATAAAAACTGTATTTTTAAAGCATTTATAAAGTACTTATGGGAAAAACTTCATTAGATTAAAATAGAAATCATTTAATGTCAAAATTATAACAGTAAATTTAGAAACTGGTGTAATTCTAATAAAAATCTTAGGAATTCAAAAAAAAAAGTGAGGTTTTTCAGAGGCAGAAACTGGACACTATCAGTTTGTTGAGACCTGGGTCATCATCCATTCTACTGTATTCTATTAACCAAGCAACCAAATTGTCACCTTGAGGGAACCTAGATCCATTTCTTGATGGAAGGCAAGTCAGAGAATTTGGAATTGTGTTTTAATATCACTACAAAAGGTACACTAAATTTTTAAATTCTAGTTTTCAGATATTCA
>NW_016811046.1:408316-439996 GCF_001698545.2 Rhinopithecus bieti | reverse complement strand
AGCAAAAGAAACTACCATGAGAGAGAACAGGCAACCTACAGAATGGGAGAAAATTTTTGCGATCTACTCATCTGACAAAGGGCTAACATCCAGAACCTATAAAGAACTCAATCAAATTTACAAGAAAAAAACAAACAACCCCGTCAAAAAGTGGGCAAAGGAAACGAACAGACACTTCTCAAAAGAAGATATTCATACAGCCAACAAACACATGAAAAAATGCTCATCATCACTCACCATCAGAGAAATGCAAATCAAAACCACCATGAGATACCATCTCACACCAGTTAGAATGACAATCATTAAAAAAATCAGGAAACAACAGGTGTTGGAGAGGATGTGAAGAAATAGGAACACTTTTACACTGTTGGTGGGACTGTAAACTAGTTTAACCATTATGGTAAACAGTGTGGCGATTCCTCAAGGATCTAGAACTAGAAATACCATTTGACCCGGCCATCCCATTACTGGGGATATACCCAAAGGATTACAAGTCATGCTGCTATAAAGACACATGCACATGTATGTTTATTGTGGCATTATTCACAATAGCAAAGACTTGGAATCAACCCAAATGTCCATCAATGACAGACTGGATTAAGAAAATGTGGCACATATACACCATGGAATACTATGCAGCCATAAAAAAGGATAAGTTTGTGTCCTTTGTAGGGACATGGATGCAGCTGGAAACCATCATTCTCAGCAAACTATCGCAAGAACAGAAAACCAAATACCGCATGTTCTCACTCATAGATGGGAATTGAACAATGAGATCACTTGGGCACAGGAAGGGGAGCATCACACACCGGTTCCTATTGTGGGGAGGGGGTAAAAGGGAGGGATAGCATTAGGAGATATGCCTAATGTAAATGACGAGTTAATGGGCGCAGCACACCAACATGGCACATGTATACATATGTAACAAACCTACACGTTGTGCACATGTATCCTAGAACTTAAAGTAGAATAAAAAAAATAGAAAATCTATTTGGTAATTCTATAAAAACTGTATTTTTAAAGCATTTATAAAGTACTTATGGGAAAAACTTCATTAGATTAAATAGAAATCATTTAATGTCAAAATTATAACAATAAATTTAGAAACTGGTGTAATTCTAATAAAAATCTTAGGAATTCTTTTTTGGATTTTTTGCTTTGATTTTCTGGTATGTGTAGAAGAATAAATTATTGACAAAATACAAGAAAATATTTTATACATATATTACTGAGGGAAGTATGCTGTGCTTGATATAGAAATGTAGAAGAACAATTCTTAAAATATAATGGTGCTGTCATAAATATAGAATATATGGAATATAAATCAAAACCCAACTATGCATATATACATATGAAAATGTTATTTCACATCAGAGAGGAGAGGATGGACTGATATGCAATAAAGTATCTTAACGGATTCACTATTTTACACTCGAAGATATATTCCCAATTAAGTATAACATTGAATTTAAAGAAGAAAATGTTAGAAGAAGATGTGAAGGAATGTAATTACACTGTTGATTTTTGGAAACTATTAAAGATAGGATAGAATAGCATTAAATTTAAAGATTTATTGTTAACTCAAAGTTTCAGAAGCAAAATCAGTAGAATCTGTAGGCAAATGATAAACTTCCTAAAAGTCTCTCAAGGATATAACAAACAGAAGGCAACAGTACATTTAACATACAAAGATTTCTTTTCTGTGACTAATGGGCAAGAAGGAAGATTTTAAAATGTTAACAGTATTTATTTACATGGAATTATAGGAGTTATCTTTTTTTCACTTTTCTGTATTTTCAATCTTTTTTTACAATGAACGTGCATTTATTTTTAAACACAAGAAATGTCTATTCTAATTTTAAGAGAGTCAAAAGTTATTATGACTAAAGTTTTGATCATAGAGACACACATATTCACAAAGAGGATTCATAAAGATATTCTTCCCCTTTAAATCCAGAGTTTCATGCAAAACACACTTGCTGAGTAAGTGGCAACCTTCTCTCTCCTTGAGTTTCTGTGAGTTAGAAGTGCTCATCTCTGCCCCATTCTGATTGTACATCCCAGCCCTACTCTAGCCGCACCCCAAAATTTTTGTGCTTCCTGTCAAAACTACTTAACATGCTTATTTCCTTTTTTAATTAACATATTTTTTCTTAATTTTTTTTATTTCGATAGCTTTTATGGCACATGTGGCTTGGATTTACCACCAGCAATGCCATCCTAAAAATCTTAAAAAGCCGAACTTTGCAAAGTGATATGGCTGACAGTAAAGGAGAGAGAGGTCTAAAGAAGAGGTGCAATGGAATGGTATTAAATTGCCAATGACAGCCATTCAACCCTTTCGTCCTATTATTCATTGGACCTTTTACTTCTATTGACAAGAAGAGCATTGGGACTGATTCCCACTTGCTGTATGGCTCATGTTGTCTTTTTTTTTTTTTTTTGAGGCTCTATGTAAACTGGGTTCAATATACAATAATTTGTTAAATT
Organism: Rhinopithecus bieti; assembly: GCF_001698545.2. NCBI lineage: Eukaryota > Metazoa > Chordata > Mammalia > Primates > Cercopithecidae > Rhinopithecus > Rhinopithecus bieti. Next base: position 437,506 of record NW_016811046.1, on the reverse strand, counting down.
ACGAAGATTATACTCTTGAAGAAAAATTATAGTTTTCAAGAAGGTAAAATTTGCAGAAACTTCCAAAGCAAACAAGATGTATAAAAACTGAAACTGTTCCATGATGTCAAAATCTGTTGAGGAAAACCTGGCTGTTGCATTCAAACCTGCAAAGGCAGAGTCTCTTCCTTGTTTTCTGTTCCGCATACAGTCCCTCTTTTTAAAATGTTTTAACATCTCTGTTACTGCAGTAGTCCGTTCTTGCATTGCCATACAGAAATACCAGAGGCTGGGTAATTTATAAAGAAAAGGGGTTTAATTGGCTCAGGGTTCTGCAGGCTGCACAGGAAGCATAGCAGCTGACATCTGCTCACCTTCTAGGAAGGCCTCAGAAAACCTACAATCATGGTAGAAGGTAAAGTGGGAGTGAGCACCTCATATGGCTGGACTAGGAGGAAGAAACTGTGAAATTTCACTCGCTCACTCACTATCACCAGAACAGCACCTAGGGAATGATGCTAATCCATTCGTGAGAACTCCAACCCCATGATCCAATCACCTCCCACCAGGCCCCAATTCTAACACTGGAGATTACAATACAACATGAGATTTCATGGGGATACAGGTCCAAACCATACCAGTTACCATCTTGTAATTTAGTCTTTTTGGCATACCTTCTCTTAAGATGCATCTTTGAAAGTCTCAGCAAAACATACTATGCCTATGTGGAGGCTACCCAGTTTGTCCAAGGGATGGCCGCGCAATCCCACCTCACAACACTTGTCCACATAACCTGAAGGATATAAGAACAAATTTTGTCATGTTTAGGGAGCTGAAGAGAAATACATACATGCAAAAAGGCAAAGCTTTAATAAAACAGTCTTGTCTCTTTCCAATCTGTAACCAAATCCACGTTCCTACAATGTGCCTACGGGACGTAAAAATCGAAGTATAGCTAATACATTATAGATTATTTCCATCACTTCATGGTAGATGTGGACTCGCCTTTTAAAACATGCATTGCAAATAATTAAGAATGGGCTATTCTAATAAAGATAAAGCAAGCAAAATAGTCTGTGAGAAAAATTATTTATCTTTTACTTCAGAATGTGTTTTGGTTCTTACATTTAAATATGAATTATCTGGAAATTCACTTCAAACTGAAGCGCTGTAGTGAGAACCAAAACACTAAGGAACTAGTCTGGGATCTACCACTGAGTAATCTCTGCGAGTTATTGACCCTTTGCAGCCTCCGTGTCCTCTAAGGGAAAATAAAGGGTGAGAGCAGAGACTGAATCCAGGGCCCCTTACAGCAGAACAAATCAAAGCATCTCTCAGTGTGTCTTTAAATAATAAAATCTTGCTGTGAAGAATTGCTGTCTAGATCCCACTGCACAGCTTCGCCTTATAACTCATTCCAAACTGGAAATAGCTTTTCTCTCAGGCTCATAAGGAACTTAGCTTAAAGCGGACATGCACTGTGTCATTGACATTCGTTAAATGTAGAGTCTTCAACATGTTTTCTTTATAAGTAAAAGCTACCTATGATGTAAAGAAAAAAATACAGAGATAAACCAAAGTAAATAAGTGAGGCTGTTCTGAAAGACGTAGGATTCCACCATTTCATTCCCAGCCCTATCTCCTTAGCCATTAAGGTTTCTAAGCTGCTTAAAATCCGGTTGCCACTTCCTTTCCGGGAAATCTAGCAAGAGATAGCTGAGCGTGTCAAGATCTGAGGCTTTAGCTATCGACAGGATTTGGGAAGCTGGATCTTGCAAGTCTGACTGGATTCCCAATGAAAGCGGCCCTGGGCCAACTCTCAGACTTGCAGGCACAAATCCAGGCAATTAGTGATTGCACTTACGGACCAAAACATCCAAGCAACTTTATTGGAGCCTTTCTCTGTGTGTGTGATCTCTCTAGGTTGATTAATGAGTGAATATGCCCTCATTTATCCTCTTTGAGGATGCAGCTGTGGAGACAGAGTACATAGGCATATCCTATCTTAGCAAAGTGCTTTTCTTTCTCTTCAGCTGCTTCTCCATCCCAATCCTAAAATTGTACCTCCGCTGAGGAACCTGATGCCTAACTTTGAGATCAACAGAGTACAATGTTGAAGGACTCCATTTTAACTCTTATTTCACTTAATGTCACCCCAAAGTTGGAAACATTTCAAAAGTACACTTCTCAATAGGGCAACTTTGTTTCTAAATAACATGCTCATTTAACAAGATACAGTTTACTTTGGCTGCTATTTCAAAATCCTCTGCCCAGGCCTCATGCCTGTGGTCACCTGTCTTTGGATGTCTTACAAATGGCCTCCTGCTTGAGGTATATGGGAGAGTATCTCTTGAGTCACTATGTATTAAAGTTTGGCTAAATATACTAAATTATATATTTCAAATTAAAATGCGTGTTTTCAAATGCATCCATACAACAAGGTGATATGTTTACAAAACAAGGTCAAATTTAGTTACAGATGTGATGGAAACTGTACATACCTTTATTGGAAAGGTCTATAATGTTAAATGGGCAAATTCATGCTTGAATATGAAAGGCCTCCATTTCTAGCTTGTATCAATGACCACTTTTTAAAACATGCAAAATAACTTACCAATAAGAAGAGACAGTCTGTGGATATTGCCTACAGTTAGTTGGATAGATCCTATTGCCACTCACCAATTGCTCATTTTAAGTGTTCCAAAGTTTATTGAATTTCTGTAGTTGGAAGATTTTCTAATTTTCAAAAAATTAGACCATTGCAACCCACCTTGAGATGGCAACCATTAACCCTGAAAAGTACTCATCCAGAATTCAGAATCCTAAATTAAATAAAGAAAAATGTAGCTTTAGAACTGAGATCCTGCTGTTCTTAATAGTGTTCTTATATGCCAAAGCAGCTTATAAAATAAATATTAAAAAGATAATTTTCATTCACATCCTGAGTATTGTACATGCTCTCACATTACATTCTAAATCTGACTTGTTAGTCAATGTGTGATTCTCAAATTCTGTGAGAGCAAGAGAAAGGAGATTAGCAAAGCAAAACATCCCTCAACATTTTTATAAAGAAACACACCAAGTGAATCATTCTTATTACTAATGTTTTGTACTATTTTACAAGGCTAGAAATGGTGACCATGCAACTCACAAGATGGGTACAAGAGGAAATCTCTGTAAGATTTTCAAAGCAGCTATAAAATGGAAAGTAAATTTAGTATGGTTTTTCAAATGTAATATTGGAAGTGTAAAGAATGCCATTTAGTCAAAATCACTGTCATCCTTTGCAATCTCCTACTTGTCCCTGCTTCTCTTTCGATGCTTCCAAGGATCTAGCCTTCACCATTTTCCAAACTGAATCCTAAAACCAAAAGCTCTAGAAATAAACTATTAAAGACAAAAACACAGATAGGGGAAATGCAAAGGGAGTGAAAAGGCAGGTAAACAAATGCATCATTTCATTTTATTTCTCAAAGTGTGATCCATGTACCAGCAGTATCAGCATCACCCTAGAACTTGTTAGGAAGGCAAATTCTTGAGCCCAAACCTAGACTGACAAATGAATCAGAAACTCTGGGGACATGGTCCAATAATCAATGTTTTAATAAGTCTTCCAGATGTCCATGTTGCACAGTGAAATTTGAGAACCATTTATTTTTAGGAAATACCTGAAGTTCGTCCAGTGAATAGTAAAGTGTTTCCTCGATCTTATATGTGCTTACTGCATGCAACAGTAGTGACTCCAAATATAATTGTTACAGAACTGGATTTGAGTATAGTAGTAGCATATACATTATCTTATCTCCAAAAAGTGGTTCCCTTGAGAGATTTGGTCAAACTTTTCTTTGTGTTTTTGTTTTTGTTTGTTTGTTTGTTTGTGAGACAGAGTCTCACTCTGTCACCTGGGCTGAAATGCAGTGGTGTGATCTTGGATCACTGCAACCTCTGCCTCTGGAATTCAAGCGATTCTCCTGCCTCAGCATCCCAAGTAGCTGGGATTACAGGTGCATGACACCACGCCCGGCTAATTTTTGTATACTTTATAGAGACAGGGTTTCACCACATTGCCCAGGCTGGTCACGAACTCCTGAACTCAAGCAACCCTCCTGCATAGGCCTCCCAAAGTGCTGGGGTTACAGGCATGAGTCACTACACCTGGCCATCACAACTTAATGTCACCACTTATGACAATGAATTGCAGAACAAATTCATTGGGTAGAAAATGACAACCATCCTGACAATAAAATGGCTAATACTCATTGAAGCACATACCATAAACCAGACATAGTTACAAGTGTTTTGTATTTATGAAGTCATTTAATCTTCACAATCACCTTAACATTTTTCATTTTACAAATAAAGAAACTGAGACCCAGAGAGGGCAGTTAGTAACTAGTTCCCAGGCTAGGAAAAGGGATGATCGTTTTCTCTGGAATATATTTTCTTGTCACTAAGTGATGATAAAATTATTAAGAGAAAATAAAATATACATTTAAGGTTTACAAAGATTCTCTCTTTCTCTCTCTCTCTCTCACACACATCTTTCCTTACATACTAAATTGGTTCTGAGTACACAGACATGGCCTCAGCCCTGGTTAGAAAGCCAGTTTTTATATATGACACTCACGGTTCCTTTTCAGGCTGAGCAGACAGACCTGGGCTAAAGAGACTGCTTCTCAGAATATCATGAACCATTTTCACCACCACAGTGTCAGTAGAGGGGAGAAAGTGCCTCTCCACACCATCCTTGACTTCCATGGCCGTCTTGTGGATGGTCTCTTGGATGCCTCTTCTGCCTTCAAAGCCCCATTATACTAGGCTCTCCCATTCACAGTGAATGTCTTCCACTTTGCTAATGTCTCCAGAAACACAATATATATCACCTGTTATCTGAAGGTCAATCTGATTGACCAAGCCCCAGATCAACTAAACAAAGCCTGTTCCTTCAGCAAGTTTTTCAGTAGCTGGTCGCAGTAGAAGACAATGCTGACATCTGTGAATATCACCTTAACAGGGTGATTGTAGCATTCTAGGTCATTCCAGAAGGCTGCCCCACAGTGGCACAAGTCTGCTTCTAGCAACTGCAGGCGCATGACAAAAAAGCACACCTCACTACGGGGCCACTGATTTTTCTGGAAAAGGCTCGTGACCTTTCCTGGAAAGGTGGACCTCTTCTGCCCTTATCCTTGTGGTGTTGGGCTGAGGCCTGGCCGTGGAGGTGTTCCCGATTCTGGCTGCAGTTTTTGTGGGTCTTGCCTGAAGGCATCCACTGGCTTCCCACCCCTTGATATGCCCTGCGTCTGTTTCCCAATAAAAACAAACAGTGAAAAAACAAACAAACAAACAAACAAAAAGCAACTCACAACGACCTGCAAGGGAGCACAGAACACTCACATATGCAATTACCCCATACCAAACTGAACAGAGTCTCATTTCTATTCTTCTTGCCTTTTCCTTTGATAATAAAGCCATTCAAATTTTGCAATTTCCCACCCACAGACTTACACCTTATGTTTAGTGGCTTATTTTACATTTAGTGTTACACTATTGAATCAGTAAAAGAGATACATTTTTTTCTTTTTCAGTGATCAAGGAAAAAAATCATATTGCAACAAAATATAATACAAAATTAATCTGGTCGTTTCACAAATTGTTGGCTCTGTGGCCACTTAAAAAATTAATTATTAGAAATCTGTAACATGTAATTCTCTGAGTGATGTCTGAGCATCACTAATACTCTGCTTATTCACTCCCCCTGCTAGCAAAGAAATGTTATATTTATACACATATGTAGTTATCTTTTCTAGCAGTGTATTTGTGCATATGCGTACACGTCACCTGTAACCTGAACAAAAGGTTTTTACTAATATATTTAGGATAAACACTGATATTTTAAAGACTGAAAGACACATTCCAAAAGAACAAAATTAGGAGGCTGAATTTTTTTTTCAGATAACATCACATAATTTATATTTTAAAATATTGAACAAATGAGAAAGAATGACCCTGCAACTTGGCTGTAGACTTAATTATTAAATGGCAATAGCCATGGAATGATGGGAAAGCCAATTACTATAAATGCTGGCTGCAATCTGACCCTGCACTAGAATTATTCCTTCTAAGCCCTTGTAAACATGACACTGCTTCCTAGAGTAAAAACTAGCTATAGACGATCTAAACCTCTTAATGAAAAATTTTTATGATTCAAAAGCCCAGATAAAAATTTCACAAGTGCAAAGATAAGTTCTACCTTCATTCAAGCTTCCAGACACAGGAGAAAACATACAAACACACACACACACACACACACACACACACACACACACACACGCACACACCTCTCAATGCAAAATAAATAACATTTTCTACACTTTCTAGCTGTGAGCTTAGTGTTGTGGGAGGAAAGCACTAAATAATAAACGCTTTCAGAAGGGGTTTCTAAAAATGACCCCGATTCGAGCAGTGATAATTCACAGCTCAATGGAATACAAAAACTTGTTCACACAAGAAATCATCCTTCCTAGTCTCTTTTTTTTTTTTTTTTTTTTTTTTCTGAGACGGAGCCTTGCTCTGTCGCCCAGGCTGGAGTGCAGTGGCGCGATCTCGGCTCACTCAAACTCCGCCTCCCGAGTTCACGCCATTCTCCTGCCTCAGCCTCCCCAGTAGCTGGGACTACAGGCGCCCGCCACCTCGCCCGGCTAATTTTCGTGTTTTAGTAGAGACGCGGTTTCACCGTGTTAGCCAGGATGGTCTCGGTCTCCTGACCTCGTAATCCACCCGCCTCGGCCTCCCAAAGTGCTGGGATTACAGGCGTGAGCCATCGCGCCCGGCCCCTAGTCTCTTTTAAAGATACAAACTGATGAGATAATCCATAAATCCAAATACCTACCACAAGGAATTTTTTTAAGCTAAATTAGTGTTTACTCAGTATCTCCTCTAAACTAAACTATCTACAGACTCTAAGGAATAGGGGAGGCAATTTATATTCTCTTTCTTCTTTTGTTTATGAGACAGTCTCGCTCTGTCGCCCGGGATGGAGTGCAAACGAGCGATCTCGGCTCACTGCAACCTCCACCTCCCGGGTTCAAGCAATTCTCCTGCCTCAGCCTGCCAAGCAGCTGGGATTACAGGCTTGCACCACCATGCCCAGCTAATTTTTGCTGTTTTTAGTAGAGACAGGGTTTCGCCATGTTGGCCAGGCTGTTCTCTAACTCGTGACCTCAGGTGATCCATCTGCCTTGGCCTCCCAGAGTGCTGGGATTACAGACATGAGCCACCACACCCAGCCCTCTTTTTCTCTTTCAACAGTAACTATTGGGCACCTACTAGACCCCAGGCACTCCTCGAGGTGCTCAGGAGTTTGGTGGTGAAAGAAAGAGACACAATATATGTTCTACTTCTACCTAATAGACTCTATATTCTAGTAGAGTGAATAGATAGTAAACTAGATACACAGCAATGATAAATGCTGTAAAGACATATAAAGCAAGAAAATGAACTAAAGAGTGTGGGGAGAAGAATACAGCAATTAGGCCCGGGGTGGTAGCTCACGCCTGTAATCCCAGCACTCTGGGAGGCCAAGGCAGGTGGATCACTTGAGGTCAAGAGTTCGAGACCAGCCTGGCCAACATGGTGAAACCCCCATTTGTACTAAAAACACAAAAATTTAGTCAGTCATGGTAGTGAGCTTCTGTAATCCCAGCTACTCAGGAAGCTGAGGCAAGAGAATCGCTTGAACCCGGGAGGTGGAGGTTGCAGTGAGCCAAGATTGCACCACTGCACTCCAGCCTGGGCAACAGAGGGAGACTCTGTCTCAATAAATAAATAAATAAAATAAGAATACATCAATTGTGGGTGATTGGGGAAAGGTGACAGGGAAGCCAGCAAATGAGATAGAGGAGTAAACCCAGAGAACATCTTAGGAAAGATCATTCCGGGGACAGGGAAGAGCAAGAGCAAAGTCTCAAAGGCAGGAGGCTGCTCGCTTACAAGAACAACATGAAAGCCGTGTGGCTGGGCCGGGCGCGGTGGCTCAAGCCTGTAATCCCAGCACTTTGGGAGGCCGAGACGGGCGGATCACGAGGTCAGGAGATCGAGACCATCCTGGCTAATACGGTGAAACCCCGTCTCTACTAAAATACAAAAAAAAACTAGCCGGGCGAGGTGGCGGGCGCCTGTAGTCCCAGCTACTCGGGAGGCTGAGGCAGGAGAATGGCATAAACCTGGGAGGCGGAGCTTGCAGTGAGCCGAGATCTGGCCACTGCACTCCAGCCTGGGCGACAGAGCGAGACTCCGCCTCAAAAAAAAAAAAAGAAAGAAAGAAAGCCGTGTGGCTGGCGTGGAGTGAGAGCCAGATTAACTAGACAGATTAACTGGAGTCTCACTGTAGGTCATTGTGGCCTTTCATTTTTACTTCGAGTGAGAGGGGAGCCATTGTAGGAGTTTGGGCAGAGGGAAAGGTGCTGTAACTTAGGTTTTAAATATTCGTTCTCAGATTCATGAAGAAGACAGATATACAACAACTAATTACACTACTAAGAAATGAATTGCAGTCACTAGGATATTATTAGACATAAACCCTGAGTGCTTACTATATACTAGGCCTCCCGGTGTTATTTCACAAAGGGGCACAGTCAAACTATTCCATACCTTAGTTGAGGAAATTGAGACTTGGTGACTTTAAGCAAGTAGTCCACTATCACACAAGAGGTAGCAGAGCTGGACTTCAAATTCGGGAGCTCTGAATTCCTACTCCTAGGAAGGAAGCTTCATGCTTTTTGCTTTCTCCAAGTTCCAGGAAACACAACAGAAGGACCAATTTGGTCTCACTGGAAAGGGCTCACAGATAACGTAACATTTGAACTGGGGCTTAAAGAAGGAGTCACTTTCCTGGAAGAGAAAGGGGACAAAGGAACGAATGGAATGTTCAGGAAGGTGTTTTGTGTGGCTGCAGCTTAGTAGCCCACAGCGGAGGCCTGGGGTGAGACTAGGTGGGTGGTTTGAAAGATGTTTCCCTTTTCTAAAGTAATTTTTTTCTTATAACCAAGCAGAAGTACAAAGAACGCCACTGACGTGTTTGCTTGTAGACAATAACTGGGTGTATAATTATATATTTACAGCTGACTTCACCCATAAACAACAGACTTTCTGAGAGCCGGAACCTGCTGTCTTGCTTCTGTTGCTTCCGTGTTTCCAACACTGTGCCTGCAGTACGTGCCCAGGAACTATTTGTTGAAGCCTATCTTCGGTAAGAGTGTTTGGTTATATGAGTTTTCAATAGCAATAGATACTCCTCTTTTGCCAGCTCAAGTCCAGAAGTGGGTGTGAATGACAGCCACGCAGAGCCAGCAACCACATCCTCTGCCTTCTGAGAAAAGCACAGAATGCACACAGCTATGTGTCCTATGCTGATGGCTAGCCACTCTCTCTCAGCCTAGATGTGGTGACTAGCAAGGCACCTGGTTATCACTCTTAGAGCAGAGTTCCCACAAATTCCACGAACTTGTCGTCTGAGAGGGAAGAATCAATCCAAGTAGGAAATGAACACACTCCATTGGGTTATCAGTCCTTGGCAGGGTAAAGTATATGGGACACCCCCTCATTGCCATGTCTTGCTTATCTGGAGTCACACAGGAGACAACATAGACATCAAACAAGTTCCTTTTCCCGTAGATTTAGCATCTAAAAGAAAATAACACCCTTTTGGAAAAGGCAGCTGTGTCTGATTAATCTAGAGCGATATGAGGGTCTCAAGTGAGCATGTGAATAAAATAGAACCACTGAAATTCCATCAATCTAAAAAAAAACAAAAAACAAAAAACAGATCTAGACTTTAAAAAAGACGTTGTCAACTTTTCTAACAAAATTTTATAAATGACTCTCCATGATATGGGAGACTAAATTTTTACAATGGAAAATAATGTAGAAATAGGAATCAAAAGATAGAACAAAAGCAAGGGTTTTCCATAGGAAAAGGTGTAAATAGTGCTGCTTCATGGCAAACCATCCAAGAAAAAGTCTTACTTGGAACATGTATAAGTGATCTAGATAGATTCCAAAAAATAACTATTTATATAACTTGACTTTTCAGGTTCCTGCATCATCTCCAATTTATGTTCAAATACAATAGTCCCTCCTTATCCACGGAAGATGTTCCAAGACCCCCAATGAGTGCCTGAAACCACAAATAGCATCAAATCCTATAGATGCTATGATAAATTTAAAATTGATTAATTGATAAATTGATTAATTTAAAAATGGGTACATTAAGGCTTAACAACAACAATAATAAAATAGGGCTATTATAATACTATACTATAATAAAAGTTAGATGAATGTGTTCTCTCTCTCTCTCTCAAAACATCTTATTATACTGTACTCACTTATTTTCAGATTGACCACAGGTAACTGAAATTGTAGAAAGCAAAACCATGAATAAGTAGAGACTACTCTATGTATTTTTATTAAAAATGAATTGACCTAGTAGTTAAGAATGACTAGGGTTTTGTAATTGAAATACTATTCTCATCTCCACAAATTAAAAGCTAGAAGATCCTGGAACATTACTTAATCTTTCAGGCCCATCAATTTTCTCATTATACAATGGGTCTAATAATACATCTCTTATGGCTCTCTAGTTTAGGTTATATAAAATAATATGTCCAAGATTCTTAGTACATATTTGACACATTAGATGCTCTGCATAGATGGCAGCTATTATTATTATCACTATGGTTTTCACATCAAATTCTTGAAGGAGTCCATTATCCCCAAATCAAAAACAAAGGTAGAAACCATTTATCTAAAACAGTAGTTCTCAAAGTGTGATCTTTGGAGCCCCCCGATCCCAAGACCATTTAAGTGAATCTAAGAGGTAAAAACTATTTCTATAATGGAACTACAACATTATTTGTGTTTTTTATTCATTGTGTTGACATTTGCACTCATACTGCAAAAGCAGTTGTAGATAAAACTCCCATCTTAGCACAATCAGGGCAATGGCATCAAACCACACTAGTCTTTGTGGTATTCTTCTTCATGTACTCCCAACCTTAAAAACAAGATGGGGGTGGGGGGAGCACAGTAGACCATTGTACTTAAAGTCTTTGATGAATAAAATGAATTTTATTTTAAGGTTCTACCCTGAGTTCACATTTTTGAATCATTTATTCTTATTACTTGAAACGTAATAATTGTACATATTTATGGGGTACACAGTGATGTTTCAATACATACAATTTATAGTGTGATCAGATCAGGGTAATTAGCATATCTCTCGTTTTAAACATTTCTCATTTCTTTGTTTTGGGAATATTCAATATTCTCTCTTCTAGCTGTTTGAAAATATATCATATATTATTGTTAACTATGGTCATCCTACTGTGCTATCGAACTCTAGAGCTTAACAATCCTATCTAGCTGTAATTTTTTCTTTTAGCAATTCTCTCCCTATAACCCTCATTCCCCTTCCTAGTCTTTAGTATCTTCTTTTCTACGTTTTACTTCTATGAGATCAATTTGAGTTCACGTCTTTTGAGTAGTTTGTGTAACTGAGTAGGAAACAGGCGTAAGACACCCTTGCCACATGTAGGAGTACAACAGTAGTCTCCAGGAAAGGCACTTATGCTGCTTTTTTGGTGGAAACCAATTTTTATTTGAAGGAATGACTGAAAACTAATTACAATAATACAGACTTGTGCATTTGGCATGTGTTTTCTGAAAATGAATGATGTGAACCAGTCAGCTCAGAAAAACAACTCATGATATTTGTTGCAAGTAATAAAAGATGACTTCCACGTGGAAATTAGAATGATAAATTGTATCTGCCATTGTGAACCTGAGAGCATCCTAAAACTTAAGACATTTCTGATGGGATTGGTAGGGATGTTAATAAATGTGATTTTTTTTTTTTTTTTTTTTACAAAGTCTCACTATGTCACCCAGGCTGGAGTGCAATGGCATAATCTCAGCTCACTGCAACCTCTGCCTCCCAGGTTCAAGCAATTCTCATGCCTCAGCCTCCAGAGTAGCTAGGATTACAGGTGCCCACCACCATGACTGGCTAATTTTTGGTATGTTTAGTAGAGATGGGATTTCACCATGTTAGCCAGGCTGGTCTCAAACTCCTGGTGATCTGCCCACCTCGGCCTACCAAAGTGCTGGGATTATACACGTGAGCCACCACGCCCAGCCTTCTTTTCTAATATAATAAAGGCATTACATATCACCCACATAAACAAAAACACATTAGGGTCCTCAATAACTTTTGAGATTTCCAAGAAATTTTTAAGAACAGAAACTTTGAGAACTGTTGATTTAAAATGTGGTTATTTCAGCATATATCTCCAGTTTGCCAATGTCATGAGGCTCTTCCAATTATCACCCTTGGATGTAAAAAGTATAAGGAAATGTCCAAAGTTGTGCTAGGAAATCAAATTGCAAATAAGCTTTTCATGAACAAGTGTAAAACAAACTCCTAACTCCTTTTGTAAGTAGAAGTGCTATGCCTATAAGGTTTATCCACAGAAAGGATTCATAGTAGAGTATTTTTTAGGACATCAATTAAGTCATTATAATAATAAGATAACAAAAAGATTTACATAATATATTGCCTTATCATAAGAAATTTGGACACATTTTCTCAATTAACTTTCATTAGAGTCTCTGAAGAATATTATTAGTTCTATTTTAATTATTATTAATAGCTGTATATTAATGAGATGGAAAATAAAGAGTGGACAAGTAAGTCACAAAGTTAGTAACAGCTGCAGTCAGGATGTAACCCAGACTTAGCAGCTTTCAAATTCCACACTCCAGGTTTGTGAATGAAACCATAGTAAGCCTCTACTTGTAATTCTGGGTGGTTTGCTGTGGCTACACCCTGTTAGGATGTCTTAATTGATGTTATAGTGTTTCCAATATCTCAGTGGCTGAAAAACAACAATGATTTATTTCTCACTTACGCTCTATGACTCTTAAGAGTTGAATGCAGCTTTGCTCCATATTTTAATTCTTGACCCACACTGGTGAGAATTATCTACTTGAAATATTGTCAGCCTTGTGGTAGAGAGAAAAGAGAACACAGTTGACCATATTCTGCCTCCTAAAGCTTCTCAGAAGTGTTACACTCCACTTCTACCCATATTTTATTGGTCAAACGAAGTCATATCACAAAGCCTGAGTTCAACAATGTGGGTAGTTTAATACAATATGTGGCATACTGGAAATGTGACACAAAATGAATAGAAAAGTCAAGATGAACGCAATTAAAATCACTCTTAGATGACATTACAATTAGCACTAATCTGTTTTGCATTAAATTAGATCTCAGGATGTATCATTGGTGTCAGACATAGCCTAATGGTAAGTTGGACAGAGATGAGTTCATCAGGTTTAAAATTCTTTATGTAGTGTGAATATGATGTTATATGTGTATTCTTTGGGCTAGGCTACAATCTTGGTGCTAAATCAGTCCCTGACATTCTATTTCTGAAGTCCATTCTAGAGACAGGCCAAAGTGATTTTGTTATCTATTACTCCATCACCGGTCAAGGATATGCTAATTACTACATTTAAAAGTAAGAGGTAGGTTTTAAGAGGTGAAAATAGTGACTTTTCAATTACCATCACAAATGGTAGAAATGAGTTTTAATTGGTTAAATTAAAGATATTCAATATACATAAGTTGGTTAAGATACTTATGAGATAAGCCCTATTCTTGCCAATTCAAGCATTTGAATTCAAATGATTTCTGGTTGCCTGATGCAACCAGACAGTACGAGAATCTTGCCTCTAGATTCTTTGTACTGCTGTGAGTGATAATTTGTATAAATTGATTATTGTAGCTCCTCAGAGGATGGAGAGCTTAAAAAAGACACTGCATGAACTCTTGTGTGCCTGCTTGCTGATTAATGTTGGTCAAGGTTTAATGTGTACATGTACAGCACAGTTTGGTTGGGTAGCTTTATTGTCTATTCAAAATAACTTAAAATTCTATGAACATATTGACAAAGGTTAACTTGTAAGAGTGTCCTGATTTCTTAGTGCTTTAGATTTTTCTGAATCATATTTAATTTAATTAATTTTGTGTGCATATGATTTATGTTTTGTTTTGAGACTTTTTCCCCCAACAAATTACACCCAATTGCATGATTTATTTCAGCTCAGATAGAATTAAACCTTAATGTAACTTAATTTGAAAAGAAAGCATAACCAAGGCTAAGTTAGTATTTACTATCTCCTATAATAAACCATTTAAAAATTTTGAAAAGACCAAGTAATTAATCATTAATTGTTACTCACCAGACATTTAAGGGCAAGTTATAACATTATTGAGGACTCTATAAATGAGAAGGTAAACTGGCTTAATTTTAAACATGACTGAGAAAATAAATTCAATGCCTCCGTCTCATATCCTTAATCTCTAGGTAAAAGTAATATTTGCATTATGGCCTTACCTTTCACTTTGACTGAGGTGATTTTTTTTTAAAAAAGGAAATCGTATGTGGTTTTAAGCATCTTTCATAAATCCTCAAGGGAATTTTAGTTATGAAATCTCTCTCATACCATATTTAACAATTGTTTTTGAATATAACTTTCTATGTCATGTTATTCAGATTTCCACAAAATAAAAAACATACTTAAATCCTAGTAATAATTTTATATAAGTTCTTGAGTTATGTCTTGAATAGTTCTATGCTGGTTCAAAAACTAAAGTTTAAAATTTTCATATACTCCTTAAAAGTAAAAGAGTTCAACGTCATAAGATAAACATCACTACCATAGTGAGATGCAACTTTATTGATTTTCCTTAATGTATTGCCTAATAGGTCAAACATTACTGAAAACTAGACAGGCCTGAAGGTGGACTATTCATTTGCATATGCTTCTGAATTTTAAGGGTCTGTAAGGAGAATCAGGACCCCATGATGTCAGTGTTTCTTAAGTACTTGTGTTCAGTAAGATGACTTGAATGCCCGTTCTGCATGTGCTTTGCCAGTTTCCTTTTATATTTTTGCTCCATTATTCCAATGTCCTACACAGAAAAACATCAGATTAGTATTTCTGTCATATTGCATTTATCAATGAATTCACTTAATAGCAGAACAGATATAGCTTGAATCTTAGTCTTCTCAGGCTGCCATATCAAAATATGATGGATTGGGTAGCTTCAATGACAAATTTATTTTCTCACAGTTCTAGAGACTGGGAAGTTCAAGATCAAGATAACAGCAAGGTAGGTTTCATTTTGAGTCCTCTTCTCTTGACTTGTATGCAGTCATGATCTCTTCGTGTGAGAGAGGAGAGGCAGAGAGCAAGTTCTCTGGTGTCTTTTACAAGGATACTCATTTCATCAAACCAAAAGTCGACTCCCATAACCTCATCTAACCCTAAGTATCTCTCAAAATCCCCGTCTCCAAATAGCATCACACTGAGGCTTAGGGATTCAACATATGAAGTGGGGGAGGACATAAACATTTAGTCCATAATATCTTATAATACAAGCCATATGTGCACATTGAATAATTTGATCCACTTAAAAATAATTCTATGAAATACTGAAGCCAACAACAGACAGGCAACCTATTTAAGTATTTACATAAATGCCATTTTTAAAATGTGTGTAGATTCTGCTTGACATATTTTCATACTATTGAGTTGAAGAAGTAGATTCTTAAATACTTTAAAATCAATGCTATTATAAATAAATATGATATTTTATTTCTGAATATTAAGACAGGTAATAGTATTTGATGATACTGCCCTGAAAATGAATTTCATTAATGAAAATGATTTAATCTCCAACCTCAGAATGGTAATTCTTGACAAAACTATTTATCCTTTGATTGTTGCAGCTGTAAAGCTGAATGTCAAGTTCACAGTTTGCATATTTGTGCAGATTTGTTTAGAAAATGGGCTCTGTTGTGAACTTGTTTCAAAATTGCCAAATGGGTGTATAATGAAAACACATCTGCTAAACAAAGAGAAAGACCAAGTTTGAGAAAGGAATTAGCAAGAAAACATTAGTTTAAAAAGTTCTTTTATAATTAAACTGTATTGCAAATGAAGTGAATCTTTTCCCAAACATGCTATTCATAGCATCCATAATCATCAAATAGCAGGCACTTCAGGCAGAGCCAGAAGTAGATTGGCCTAGAGCAATTAAAAATGAAGCAGAAGAGGGGATGGCAGATTGTGGATGAGATAGCACTGGCATGATCTTCTAATATCAAATACCTAGAAAACAACATTTAAACATGATGTTAAAAAAATAATAACATTTAAGGTGACTCGTTAAGTGTCTTTACCCAGTGGGCTGATAAAAAATTGTAAAAGGGCTTTCTTTGATTTAGGGTGTCAGCATTCTAACCTGCTCAAATGCTACATCATCAGTGAGGTTTTCTTTTAATATACATATATGTATATACATTCATATATATACACATACACACACACATATAGATATACATACACATACATAATACATTCGTAAGTATTATGTACTTACATTCATAAGTATTACATGTGTGAGATAGGTATATTAAGAGAAAACCTCACTGATGGTGATTTTTCATATACACAAATATAAATATATAAATATAAATGTTTAAAACATATATATATATATCTTAAGCCCCTCAGGCACAGCCTTGCAATCCCACCTCCCTTTGTATGCACCATCTAACATACCATCCTTGCTTACCTCTTTATTGTCTACCCCACTCAAAATATAATCCTCATAAAAACAAAATCATTATCTCTTCAGTTCTCTCCTATATCCTAAGAACCAGTGCCTGGCATAGGGTTGAGGTTCATAAAAATGTATTTAGTAAATGAATGAATTAATAAATAAATTAAATATTCAGGTCTATTAGCACTAAAAGAAATAGTATAAACATCTGCTCAGTATTTATTGGTGTACTTCTGTCTAGATAAAGAGGCTCCTTTTAATATATAATTTTATCAAACATTCATTGTTTTTTTCAATAGCATTCCACTCTGGATTAGAGCATCTTTGTAAAGATGGAATTATATTTCCCTTGTGCCACATTATATCCAATGGAAAATCTGCATTTGGCCACTGGTTATTATTTATTACTGTTTCTTCACACTGTGTATAAGAATTCAAAGTTTTCCACACATATTTCTAAGTGAAGCTTAGTGAATGCCTTTCTCAAGTAGCTTTTTTTCTATTTGAAGAAGTGGGATGTGATACTATCAATTCAAGAAAGAGAGAGAGACAGAAAGGAAGGGAGAAAGGAAGGAAGGAGAGAGAAAGGAAGAAAGAAATTCCCTAGCATTACAGAGTGTATCCCTCATTTTTCTCTCTCATCAAATCTTTATAATAATTGGATATTAAAGGACAAAATTGGTCACTGAGTTCTCTGTCTTCAGCAAACCTAAACTCTGTCAGGAGCATAAAAAATATTTTCAAAAAGCAAAGCTGTTTAATTATGATACCCCCATGCTGAAAACATTGCAGTTACTTCCCATTGCTCTTAATGTAAACAGCAACATCCTCAACACGGCCTAAAGTATCCACCTGGTCTGGCGCTTGCTTATCACCCTAGCCTTATTAATGATTGTATTAATCTGTTCTCATGCTGCTATAAGAACATACCAGAGACTGGGTAATTTATAAAAGAAAGAGATTTAATTGGCCCAGTTCTGCAGGGCTGAGGAGGCCTCAGGAAACTTACAATCATGGCAGAAGGGGAAGCAAACATGTCCTTCTTCACATGGCGGCAACAAGGAAAAGTGTGAGCAATAGGGGTGAAAGCCCCTTATAAAACCATCAGATTAGTCGGATGCGGTGGCTCATACCTGTAATCTCAACACTTAGAGAGGCCGAGGTGGATGGATCACAAGGTCAGGAGTTTGAAACCAACCTGGCCAACATAGTGAAACCTCCATCTCCACTAAAAATACAAAAAATTAGCTGGGAGTGGTGGTCAGTGCCTGTAATCCCAATTACTTGGAAGGCTGAGGCAGGAGAATCGCTTGAACCCGGGAGGCGGAGGTCGCAGGAGCCAAGATCGCACCATCGCACTCCAGCCAAGGCGACAGTACAAGACTCTGTCTCAAAACACGAAAACACAAAAACAAACAAACAAAACAACAACAACAACAACAACAACAACAAAAATCAGATCTGGTGAGAACTCATTCACCTGCACGAGAACAGCAGCATGGGGATAACCACCCCCATGATTCAATTACCTCCCACTGGGCTCCTCCCACAACATGTGAGGATTGGGGGAACTATAATTCAAGATGAGATTTGGGTGGGGACACAGCCAAACAATATCAGTGATCACTGTGTCACTCAATCTATGAGCTCCAGCCAAGTTGCCTTCTGTCTGTCTCTAAAGTCTCCATTCTCCTTCCGAATGCCATGTATTTGATTATACTCTCTGTTTATAAAAGCTTTTTCATCCTTTTCTGTTAATTTAACCTTCCTCATCTTTCAAATCTCAATTCAGAGGTCCCTTTTTCTTGAAGCTTCCCTTTAACTTCCTCAACTTCTCATTTTAGGGTAGGTTCCCTTTCTTTAAACTTACATATAAAGTTGTTTTTTCTTTCATTCCTTCTTTCTTTTCTGCCTTTTTTTTTTTCTTATAGAATACATGTCTTAATTTGTAATCATAAATTCATTTGCATTTCTGTTTGACTACTACTTGTCTCCCCAATTAACCTGTAGGAGAGCAGAGACACATCTTTTGCTCCCCATTATTTCCCTAATTCAAGAACAGTGCCTGGCATATGTGATAGGAAGTTAGTAATATTTATTGCATAAATGAAAACAGGTAACTTAGGAACTGCTTGACTTGCCTTGCTAATGGAAGTCAACTATTGTTTTAATATGCCTTTACTTAATCAGTAATAGTTAAAGAATGAAATGATGTTTATGACCTCTTCTTCTTGGTATGCATATAGGTAATTAAACAGCAGTAAATGAAGAAAGGTCAAACATTAAAAAGATTTAATATCAGGCACTTCTTACCTGTTCCGATGCCTGTAAGTTCACCTAATGTTAGGACATGTGTTCTCATAGGAAGTAGAGAATACCATAGCATTCATGAACAAATGCTATATTAATTTTGCCTATGATTTTCAAGGAAACAATTTTGCAACAAGAAGTTGATAGTAATAATGAAATCAATAAAAGGGAAAAAGTTGGAAAATCTGAAAATGAAGCACCCAGATCTCAGGGACATTTTCAGGGAAATAAATATGTAGCTACTCCATAGTGAAAATGCAATGTTTTGTGGTGCAAAATGTTTCATGCCTCACAAAATAGAAGTTATAAAAGATCAATTAGTAATCAAAGAATAAGTGTAACACCATCTGTTAACCAAAGGAAAGGATGACGACACAAAGATGATAAATGAAGTGTCTGTTCAGAAATGGAAAAAAAAAAATGAATGAAGACCTCAGACATTAAAATTGGTCTGGCTTCTCCCTGAGGTTTCTGAGAGGATTTTGCATTTTTCTCATTTGGTTTATCTGATAATTTTATGTGAATTTGAGCCCAGAAAACGCTCCATTAATGCTTTCCATACAAACTCAAATCAACAAAAATGATTAGAACATACAGAGAAAAGAGACTAGGTGTTGGCTGATGTTTTTATTATGGACTTAATTTTAAACAGTTGTGTGACCATCATGAAATAATTTAACCTCTCTCTTGAATCTTACTTGCAGCATAGAATTTAGTGAGAAACACACCAATGATAACTGCTGTGCCTTCTAAAACATGCCAGAAAGATGATATACATTAATTCTTTCACCTGCGTGTATGTGTGTGTGTGTGTGTGTGTGTGTGTGTGTGAACTCAAGGAGTGTTCAGTGTACTGAGAGGGTTTTCTTTGATCTCCCTCCAGAACCTCTTTCTCACCTACCCAATAATGTGTGGAATTCCTTAAAAGTGATACAGAGTTTTATTCTATAGTTAGCACTAAAAATAAAAACACAAATCACCCTAGAAGGAGTGACATTTCAAATTTCATGCTAAGACTTAAAAATATTTCAAGGAGACCTTTTCTTGAGACTAAATTTTGACAAAGTTAATAAAGCTGAGAGTAGTGAATGCTGAAGAATGGGGAATAAAAATGGCAAAGCTTAGAGCACCAAAAGCACATTTCACTTGCTTTATGTCTTTGCTGGGAGCTGGCCCTGGAGAGCAAACTGGAGAAGACAGTTAAATATACTTCAAATGTAGATAGCAAACACTACACCTCCATTCCTATAGGAGCATGTGTGTATAGGGATGTTCCTTGGGCCCAGGTGCCATTCCTGGGGATTGGCACTATTCCCACATACTTATGGAAATGAGACCAGAGATCATCTGGTTGTAAAAGAGTAAATAGAACATATTGGAATACCAGTGTTTAAAACACTGAGAGAAATGACAGTTCAAGTAAGTTAATGAAACAATTTTTGCTTGATTTTGACCATGCTTTTATGATATAATTCTGTTTGCTTATTTATTTGGCAGCCAGAATGAAAACTGTATCTTTTTAAAATATCTGTAGAATCTGGAGACACTCTGGGCATTTCATATAGCCTTATACTTGTAATAACAATTGGTTGCTAAGGATCACAGTACGGATGGCAGATACAATTACTAGGTGGATGCAGTGTTTCTGACAGTCTCATTTGTCTGATTTTGATAAAAAAAAAAAATCCAATGAAAATGAGTTTCTGTGTTTTGCAGAGTATTCTAGCATATTCTTGCATATTTCTAGCTGAAGCTTAAATAATAGTGTCCTCTTCTGATCTAATGTTAGTCCCCTTTCTTTTTTAACACCTTTTACGCTCATATTTTCCTTGTTTTCAATACATTTTTATTTTCTTTCTTTTTTGCTATCATCACTGAGAAAGAGTAAGATGAAAATGAAGTCCAGGAGACTGCTGAGCCTCCGTGAGAGTATGCAATTGATGTCATTTTGGCCCAAATTCCAGAGGCCTAAGGAAAACAAAAAGAGGTTAAAAAAAGGTTAAAAATGAGGTTGTTATTGACATTCCAGAGAGAGACAGCAACCCAACATCAGGGACAAGGGTGGGAACAGAGAGGTAAGGTAGAAATTCCAGTTAGGAAAAAAAAAAAAAAATTGTCTGTGACCGCCTAGGTCAACTCCCCGAAAGCCTCTCACCTGATTGATGTTTACTAGACAATTCCCACTCCCAGGGGCTTTCCTAATGGGAATCCTAAAAATGCTTTGGACTTCTGACACCTTCCAGTGCCTAAGATTCCCTCCTCCCCTGCAGCAAATAACATTCATCTTAGTCTTGTTTAACAGTCCAAGAACCCTTTCAAGATTTTGAAATTCAAACTCCCATGAAGACTGACCACCCTAATTATCAGGGGTTGAGAAATTGCTCTAAAATAGGTGGGGTAAGGGAGATGGGGAGAAAAAGAACAGATAATTATAATGAAATCCAGGATCCATATACCCTAGCATGCCACTACAATGTGAGCTGAAACTGCCGATTCCTGGTATCACTTTGAAGTTAACTACTTTTTACTGAGTCCTCTTGAATGATTCCAGGAAGGGCTTTCTTAAAAGGAAAGGGTGAATGTAGAGTAGGGAGAGTCTAGTGTGCCTTTTAGTATTTATGCCTCCCAGGTACACATGGCAAATTTATCATCAAGACATTGAATACAGAAATCTAGGTTCACAAGGGGCTTCTAAAAATCATTTAGTTTCACCTCTGCTTCTAAATAACAAGTCATTCTGAAAATTTGTTGATTAATTAATTAAATCTTATCTAAAAAAAATCTTCTGACAACCAGATAGTATCGTTTCTCTTCATAAAACATTCCAGAGTTAGAATTAGAAAGCTTCTAATAGAACATACTGGAATACCAGTGTTTAAGACAATACAAGTTTATTTGACTTGTAACGATACAAGTTTACTTAATACAAGTATATTTGACTGAAATTTAAGATAATTTCTTTTTTTCTGTTGTTTCACTATTTTTCATATATAAGCATCTTTTGTTATATTTTAGATAAATCTACCTAGACGTGTGTTTTTTCTTTTTGGTTATGAGACTAAAATTACTTATGACTGCATATTCACTTTTGATGCATAAATTAGAGTGAGAAATTTGACCTTTATAAACACACCTCTTTATGTGATATGTAGCTGGGTAGTTTGCAATACAAGGGTGTAAATAGGAAAATTCTTGAGGTAAAAGCACATTCTGTGACTTGCTCCCACTGATTCGATTTTTACTACAATTTTGTGCCACAGCTGTAATTCCCTGTTTAGTGTTCTACATGAAACTAAACCCATGAAGAAAACTACCTCTTATTTACATGAGGTAATATAGAACGAGGGGCGAAATATGCAGCAAACCTCGTTGGGGGTACCCACTGCTTGCTTCAGGGATGTTTTTGAAAATGAAAATTAAGTCTACATGACCCCAAATGCCTGCCAACCAGGGCTTTACTAAATGCACACTGTGCATGCCTCCACAGCCAAATTGGGGCAGCTTTGGCCACTCAGTCTGGGCTCAAAGCCACTCTGGTTGGCAGTCTTGCCAATGAGAACATACTAGGGAGGTGGGGCTCTCAGGCAGCCTTGCCATCTTTCCACAGCTCTGCAAGTGAAAATTCTAACAGGATTTCCTGATTAAACGTAGACCCAGTCACCAAGGACACCCTACAGAAAGCTTGCCCTCAGTAGTTGTAGAAGCCCCATTAGTGTGGTGGCTACTCTAACTCAAGCCCCCAGTGAGGCTGAAGTGAAAATGGAAATTATCAGTTTTCCCTAATTCCTATGATATTCCTGTTCCTCCTACACTATGAAGGTATGACCTTGGCTAACCCTCCAAAATGGCATTGAACCCTAATTCTCTAACAATCTCATTGTGTTTTATCTCCTTCTAAAGCTGGATTTTTTGGCAGTGAAGGAGGTTAGGAGTAGGCAACATGTGTGTAACTAATCTCATTAGCAGCAGGAGCCAGCTTAGGTCTCAGGAGACAGATACTTAAAGCCGTGGTTCCAAGTGTTGTAA
This sequence comes from Rhinopithecus bieti, assembly GCF_001698545.2. Classification (NCBI taxonomy): domain Eukaryota; kingdom Metazoa; phylum Chordata; class Mammalia; order Primates; family Cercopithecidae; genus Rhinopithecus; species Rhinopithecus bieti. Next base: position 414,501 of record NW_016811046.1, on the reverse strand, counting down.
AACTGCCATGAAGTAGAGATTTGGCAATATCTGGGTCAACTAGATAATTGCAAACCAGCAAAGCAGGTCATCCAGGTCAATCGTATTTCAACCAGGACCTAAATTATTTAATCTGCCTGCCCCAAATGATCAGATTAACTAGGAAACTGCAAAGCTGTTTAGATCTTTTCGTCTATAAACATAAAACTGTAAGAAAAGGAAATCTCAGAGATTGCAGACTATAGGGAATTTAGGAAGTGCCACCAGATCCTTCCCATAGAGTGCTCTCTAGTAATATAAAGAGATGCACATGCATGCACTTCTCTTGTGGCTGCAATAGACTACAGAGTAATCTGCGGCCTCTATTCTAAGATGTGTTGAACACTTTTTACCTCTGCAGCTCCTGTATTAGGAGTAAATCCGTAATGGAACCCAGCCAACTGGAGAGCTGATTATTTTTGAAAAACAATTTGGTTCTTGGACATTGTTTTCTCTTGTGGAACAATAATTTAAATTCATGCCATTGCTTTGCTCTTCCCCGACCCAAAGGAAAATTAGAATAGAGTGTGGATTCTGAAATAGGTTGTACTTCTGGACTCATTGGTGCTTAATAATAGATATCTCTAACCCCTGGACAATTAACTACTGCTGATATATAATTCCCTTGACTCACAGCGGGAAACTAAAAAGGGTAAAGATAAACGTAAAATCTAATTGGAATTCTTACACTTTTCCCTATAGCCAAAATGGAGACTTGAAAATTTATGCTACACAATTACAGTGTCTCTTCACATTCAAGGAAAGGAAGAGTGAAACAGTAATCTAAAATATCATTCAAGATCAGAGCGCACCACTGTTTCTGACTGCCTGAATCTGTCTCCAGCTTGGTGCTTACTCTTCCTCCTTGTGTTCTGGTTCTTCTCCCTCAGGATTGACATTATAATTGGACAGATCCAGACCTATCTCAGAGCCCTAAATTCTGAGCGGATTACTGTCCCCAGGATTGATAACCTAAGTTTGAGGTCTACAGCTTTGTTCATTTCTAACACTACTGGCAAGACAGACAGCTAGCAGTCAATAGGAAAACAAAACAAAAGCAAAACCTTCTGTTTGGTCACCCATGGTGCAATAACACATACGTTGTAAAACAGAAATATGTATTTATGGCATGCTGTAAAAAAAGCCTCTGATCTGAGGAGTGGAAAAAAATAGTGAACAAAAATGGAAACCACAGGCTTTCATATATTTCATCACCATTGCTTTTAATGTTTGCTTTTTCTTTTTTCCCCAAACTGGATAATTCAGACATTTCCTACAATAGACCTTCATTATAGTCCATAAATGCTTTATGGGTATGCCTGTAGAAAATTTGCTCCAGAGCTTGAATTTGAGCAAGGCCTTCACTTAAAGAAAAAAAGCATCGTTGACATCTGCTGAAGTGTTAATTTCTCTGAAATCACAGAGAGTATTAACACAGTCTTTCTCTTGCTGAATAATAAGTTTTAAAATTTCTGAAAGAATGCCAAAGGGCTTTCATGCAAAGCTTCTGTCATTTCATCCCTGACTTTCCTGAAATGTGTTTTTTTAACCTTTTATTCTAAACCTATGGCTTTGAAAAATGGATACATATTTAAAGACTAGTATAGTTCACGTACATTGGTAGCATCAGACAGGATTCATTCTTAAAAATTGAAGGAGAATATTTTCTAACTCTCCTGGATGTGAGAGTTTATGGGCATGAGAAGGGATTGTCAAATTAGTCTTGTTACTTAATACTGAACAGGTGAAAGCAAAATGAAGTGAAATGACTGAAAAATGCTCTTCTTTCCATTCTTTCACCCATTCTGTCTAGCCCTGAAGTAGGTAGAATTCTTCATGAGAAATTTAATTCCTTTAATTTTACTAGTCAGTGATTTTAACATCCATAGAAAAGCTAACCACTAATTGGAGGAAGTGATCCAGGTAGAAGGAATGAGTAGCAGGGCAACTGAAACCCAGAAGGAGTGAAAGTCAGGTCAAGAGCTTGTTACTGAATTGCCTTCCAATATTGGGATTAGAGGGGAAGCAATTAGCCATACGTTCTCCTCCCTTTTTGGTAGAGGATAATCCTTGCGCACTAATGTTCCCACACTTCTAGGATACAAATGTGTAAGTAAAAAGTGAGTTTCAGTGGCCATCCCATACCTCCACATTAAAGAAATCTATAACAGAGGCCAGAAGTGTGTGTAGCCAGCCAAACCAAGGTATCATCAGATTACACCTGTGCAAATGTGGTAGAAGCTTGGGAAGAACTGATTACGGCAGCAATGCTGGAGAAAGAAGAGGGGACAAGGTCTTTGAAGTGTTTGCAAACCAAAACCACAGTAATGGTCCATTTTGCCTCATTGCTCTTTTCATTGTGGAGTAAAGAAACCCAATAAACTCATCTAGGTATAATAGTCTTGACGGTTCATATCTTTAAGAGGCAGGTGAACTTTTAAAGAACTGTGAAGAACTGTGTTTCTTAGGGTGGCATGTTGTGTATTATTGGGGTACACATTTCTATTAGAGAAGTCTGCCCATTGCCGCCTAGAACTAATCACGGATGGCAACCATCTACTATACCCACATATAAATTTCTCCTGTCCCTTTCTTAGAATGGCATTAGACTTATGGTAGAGTAGAACAAATGTGGTTTTGTGGAGAGGTCAGAAGAACTTTCATAAGGGTAATTTTTAAACAAGAATTGCATTTATCTTTTTTATTTAATCATACTATCTTTCAACTAATTTTGGTTAAATTTACATTTCCCTAGAAAAGCGTATACCATCTGTCTTATTTGCCTGTTTGATGGCTCTTATCCGTGCTGTAGTTTCCTATTTTTTTATTTAATCCTATAAATTTTCCTCTGAGTGCTCCCTTGGCTAGATGCCATATGGCTTCCTTATGCTTATTGATTTGTAAATATTCTGTATTATAATGGTGATTTCTACCTTAAGGCAATAAATACTAAGTAAAGTATTTTAATATTTCTAAATGATTATATTTTTAAGGTTAATCTATTGTTGCAAATTTGTAATATTAAATAAAGCAGTTTTTTAAGGAATATGACCTTAAGAAAAGGTCCTATAAAGAAGACCTATAAAATGTCTCTTTTCGGGAATTTATTAGCATGCTAATTAATGGGCACTGGAAAAAGACAAAGGTCTCGTATCTTTTTATAAGGCATATGCTTAAATATATTTAGTATATTTAAGTAAATCATATTCTTCAACTCAGAGCACAGCTACCATTACTTGTATTTTACTCTTTTGTCAAATATCGCAAGATATTTTTAAATCCTTAACTTTTTGTTTTTTAATTCCTCCTTAACAGTTTTAGTTTATACACTTTAATAAAATTTTATTAAATAGAAGACTTATTGTCATTAAATTTTGTGTGTAAATTATATAGTTTAATAATATAAGAAGAATGCTTTTATCTTATTTTGCACTTTTTGTTTTTATTCATTTTCCAATATGATTGTATTCAGTGCCTTCTTATAATTTGAATGTATTAGATATGCTTTTGTAATTGCTTTAACGCTTAATGTTTTTGTTTCTTTAAGTGTGTCATTGAATTTTGTTTTACTGACTAATCTCTCCTATTTACATCTCTTATTATAATACAAATATTTTATCTTATTCTGTTTACTTGCTAAATAATTTCTATTTGTTTTTAATAATGCTTTATTGATGTTTTATTTTCTAATTTCTGCAATATGGACTCCGATAGAGTCAAACAAATATAGAAACAGTTGTTTTTATATTTTCTATTGTTTTATATCATATTTATCCTATTTTAAATTATATCTTTATACATTATTTAACTTCTATGTTGAGTGAGATGCATTTATCAGAAAGATAATCTATTTATACTACACAGAAAAACATCAGAATTGGCCAGAAGCAATTGAAAGATTATGAAATGAAGAATTGTGTCTATCTGTTTTATCTTGAGCAGAAAAGAAAAATAAAATAAGAACAGAGAAAAGTAAAACCCAGGGAATAACCTGCATTCTCTTAACCACACAAGGAAGGTGTATTCATTTTCTACTGTTGCTATAAAAATAGCCATAAATGTATTGGCTTAATACAGCACAAATTTATAATCTCACAGTTTCTGTAGGTGAGAAGTCCTGTGAATAAAATTGACAAGAAAATAGATTAACAAGAGAAAAGCAAGCAGAATTCATTTATTAACACATGCTCGTGGAATACACCTGGGAGAAACTTAGAGGTGGGCAACTCAAAGGAGTGGTTAGAACTTGGGCTTACATAAACAATTTTAACAAAGAACAATATATTTGTAGAGAAGTGACAAAACAAAAGGCTTCAGGCTTCCAAGGTGGCAAACTGTCAGAAGGTAAATAGAAGGAGGAAACAAATAGAGCGAGGCTTGTCTGTAAAGGTCATCTTGGTGCCAACTTTCCTCTTTCTTCATGGACACAAAACTTCCTCTGGAGAGAGAGTTCACAACAGCCGTCATTTCTCAAAAGCTTCTGTTTTGGTCAGATAAAGGAAGCCTTCTTTCTGCATCTGTTAAATCTTAAAGCCTTCAACTCAAAATCATCCTTATGCCAAAGTGGCATATTTTGGAGTGCCATGTTCTGGGGAAGAATCTGCTTCCTTACTAAATTAGGCTGTTGACAGAATTCAGTTCCTGTAATTGTACAACTGAGGTCCTGTTTCCTTGCTAACTGTCAGCTAAGAGCTGTTCTCAGCATCTGGATTTCACCCCCTTTCCTTGGCTCATAGCCTTCTTCCTCTGTCTTCAAATCAGTGATGATTTGTTCTCACACTGCACTTCTCTGTAACTGACTGTAGCTGAAAGTTACCCCTCTTTTAAAGGCTCATGTGACTAGATTAGGCTCAAATGGATACTCCAAGATAATCTCTCCATCTCAAGGTCTACACCTGAATCACATCTGGACAGTACCTTTTCCATCTAATATAAATGTATGGATTCTAGAGATTAGAGTGTAGACATTTTCAGAGCCCTTATTCAGTATACCATAAAAGGGCAGGCCAGAGCATGTTAGAAACCAGACCAGGCAGCATTAAAAGTTCTAGTCAAAACCTTATTGTATTGATTTGACAAAAGAACCTTATTGTATTAAAATAAATTTTCATAAGAAAACCAGATGCAGGCCAGGCGCAGTGACTCACGCCTGTAATCCCAGCACTTTGGGAGGCCGAGGCAGGTGGATCACCTGAGGTCAGGAGTTTGAGACCAGCCTGGTCAACATGGTGAAACCCCATCTCTACTAAAATACAAAATTAACTGGGCATAGTGGCAGGCGCCTGTAATCCCAGCTACTCAGGAGGCTGAGGCAGGAGAATCACTTGAATCTGGGAAGCGAAAGTTGCAGTGAGCCGAGATTGCGCCATTACACTCCAGCCTCGAGGACAAGAACAAGACTTCATCTAAAAAAAGAAAGAAAAGAAAAGAAAAGAAACCCAGATGCAAATGAAGTAAACAATAATTAAGGGAGGAGCCATATGTAGCTTGGAGTACCACATTAGGAGAGTCTAGAAGACGTCTGGAAATGATTTTAATGGAGATTAAGATAGGTGTCAATGAAGGAGAAGAATGTGACGCTCGTAAAATGAAGCACAAGAAAGACTTTCTGGGTATCGCAGACTTATTGCTACTCCTGCTGACTTAGATTGACGTAGATGCTAAGTAATAAATCATGGAGTTGTAGTTTTGCATCCAAGTTGTCTCATCTAGTTACTATGGCACTGCTGCTTAATGGAACCCCTATTTATTTATTTTATTTTATTTTATTTATTTTTTATTATACTTCAAGCTCTAGTGTACATGTGCACAATGTGCAGGTTTGTTACATATGTACACATGTGCCATGTTGGTTTGCTGCACCCATCAACTCATCATTTACATTAGGTATTTATCCTAATGCTATCCCTCCCTCAGCCTCCCAGCCCATGATAGGCCCCAGTGTGTGATGTTCCCCGCACTTGTCCATGTCTTCCCGTTGTTCAACTCCCAGCTATGAGCGAGAACATGCGGTGTTTGATTTTCTGTCCTTGTGATAGTTTGCTCAGGATGATGATTTCCAGCTTCATCCGTGTCCCTGCAAGGGATATGAACTCATTCTTTTTTATGGCTGCATAGTATTCCATGGTGTATAGGTGCCACATTTTCTTAATCTACTCTATCACTGA
>NW_016811046.1:394239-407096 GCF_001698545.2 Rhinopithecus bieti | reverse complement strand
GGCAGCATTAAAAGTTCTAGTCAAAACCTTATTGTATTGATTTGACAAAAGAACCTTATTGTATTAAAATAAATTTTCATAAGAAAAACCAGATGCAGGCCAGGCGCAGTGACTCACGCCTGTAATCCCAGCACTTTGGGAGGCCGAGGCAGGTGGATCACCTGAGGTCAGGAGTTTGAGACCAGCCTGGTCAACATGGTGAAACCCCATCTCTACTAAAAATACAAAAATTAACTGGGCATAGTGGCAGGCGCCTGTAATCCCAGCTACTCAGGAGGCTGAGGCAGGAGAATCACTTGAATCTGGGAAGCGAAAGTTGCAGTGAGCCGAGATTGCGCCATTACACTCCAGCCTCGAGGACAAGAACAAGACTTCATCTAAAAAAAGAAAGAAAAGAAAAGAAAAGAAACCCAGATGCAAATGAAGTAAACAATAATTAAGGGAGGAGCCATATGTAGCTTGGAGTACCACATTAGGAGAGTCTAGAAGACGTCTGGAAATGATTTTTAATGGAGATTAAGATAGGTGTCAATGAAGGAGAAGAATGTGACGCTCGTAAAATGAAGCACAAGAAAGACTTTCTGGGTATCGCAGACTTATTGCTACTCCTGCTGACTTAGATTGACGTAGATGCTAAGTAATAAATCATGGAGTTGTAGTTTTGCATCCAAGTTGTCTCATCTAGTTACTATGGCACTGCTGCTTAATGGAACCCCTATTTATTTATTTTATTTTATTTTATTTATTTTTTATTATACTTCAAGCTCTAGTGTACATGTGCACAATGTGCAGGTTTGTTACATATGTACACATGTGCCATGTTGGTTTGCTGCACCCATCAACTCATCATTTACATTAGGTATTTATCCTAATGCTATCCCTCCCTCAGCCTCCCAGCCCATGATAGGCCCCAGTGTGTGATGTTCCCCGCACTTTGTCCATGTCTTCCCGTTGTTCAACTCCCAGCTATGAGCGAGAACATGCGGTGTTTGATTTTCTGTCCTTGTGATAGTTTGCTCAGGATGATGATTTCCAGCTTCATCCGTGTCCCTGCAAGGGATATGAACTCATTCTTTTTTATGGCTGCATAGTATTCCATGGTGTATAGGTGCCACATTTTCTTAATCTACTCTATCACTGATGGACATTTGGGTTGGTTACAAGTCTTTGCTATTGTGAATAGTGTCAGAATAAACATATGTGTGCATGTGTCTTTATAGTAGCATGATTTATAATCCTTTGGGTATATACCCAGTAATGGGATCACCAGGTCAAATGGTATTTCTACTTCTACATCCTTGAGAAATTGCCAGACTGTCTTCCACAATGGTTGAACTAATTTACACTCCCACCAACAGTGTAAAAGCAAGGAACCCCTGTATATTAGGAAGTGTTCTTTGACCAAAGGCAGACGTTCAGTCTTCTGGTACTCTGTGTAACAGTTCAGGGCAATGTAATCATTCTAGACCTTGAATTCTACTCCCTGCCCTTGTCAGCCCAGCTCTTGGATTCTACTCCCTGCTATTAACATCATCCTGGAGGGCAGGGCCAATTCAGGGGAAGTATCCAGGAAAACAACACTTTATTTCCTCATGTCTAGAGTCAAGGTTGAAGCATTACATCAAGAGTTCCATAGAACCATTCATTCCCTTCCTCATAGAAACAATGAGTTAAGAGTGTATTTTTTTCTCATTCTGTCTGCCCAGGTTATCAATATTTTCTGTTATATCTAAATTTTTGCCAGCATTTATTCTTAGTATGTTTTATTTTGTTTTCCTGCTTTTTTTGAATAAGATTGGAATTTATATTCAATTTTGTTAACAGACTTATAGTTACTTGCATCCACCTCTATCTCTAATTGTATTGCCAAAGCCTTTATAAAACTGTTTTCCTATTCTTCAGCTCTTACTTGTACAGACATGGTATTCTTTCTTTCTATCTATCTATCTATCTATCTATCTATCTATCTATCTATATCAATATGTGCCCAAAGAGCAATGGAAAATTTTTTGGAAATATTTATTTTCTGAAAATCATTTTACTGTGCTAATGTTTAATCAGGCTCTATATGAGAGGGTTTTTTTTTTTTTCTTTTTCATTACATTTTGGATTCATCCTTTTCTCTATATGCAAATTATTTTCTTCCACTTCAGACTGAAATACTCAGGCTTTCATTTCTCTCTCTGTCTTCAAACTTATTTCCTCCCCACTCTCTATCCATTTCTATCAGTCTTCATGCTGGTGCCTATCCACCTTTCTACAACATTTCAGCTTACTGGTTTCTTACCTGTGGCCTTATTAAAGCTTTCTGATCCATATTACTTCTACTTGGATTATCTTCTCGATTTCTTTATTCTAGTCTAATTCCTACATCTCTTCAACACCAAATTCAGGTTACATCATCTTTACCTGATGGCACCTGCCAGCCAAGGTTCTCTTTGTCTCAATTCATATGATATCTATCATCTGCTGCATGGACATTGGCTTGAATGATATGCATTTCTTGCTCTTCTCCTGTTGTTTCTATGAATCGAATTTTCCCTATTGTATTAGTCTGGTACCACGCTTCTAATAAAGGCATACCCAAGACTAGGTAATTTATAAAGGAAAGAGGTTTAATTGGCTCACAGGTCAGCATGGCTGGGGAGGACTCAGGAAACTTACAATCATGGCAGAAGGGGAAGCAAACACATCCTGCTTCACATGGTGGCAGGAAGGAGAAGTGCCAAGCAAAAGAGGGGAAAGCCCCTTATAAAACCATCAGATCTCGTGAGAACTCACTATCATGAGAACAGCATGAAGGTAACCACCCTCATGATTCAATGACCTCCCACCACGTCCCTCCCAGACATGTGGGGATTATGGGAACTGAAATTCGAGATGAGATTTGGATGGGGATACAGCCAGTCCATGTCACCTATCATATTTTAAATTTCCTTAGGACAATGATTCTTCTTATTTTATGGCCTCAGCACCTGGTATGGTACTACATTCTCAGTAAGAGTCTGAAAGTGATATGCTGTCTACTGAATAACAAATAAGTTCATACTACATAATGCAGTTTAATATTTTAGTATAACTTAAAATTTAAACAAAAATTTAAAATATGTGCATGATTTTAAAACAAAACTGTAGAAAAACAGAATAAAAAATAAAACTAAGTCTCCTTAACCACTCTTTTCCCAAAGTAAACTTTTTGTGGTTTCTCATGTCTAATTAAAAGAAATATTATTTATTTATTTATGTCATACTAACTAGAATATCATTTAGCTATATGTAAATAAAATATATAGAAATCACTTCATATACACTGCTCTATATCTTTTTCTTATTTATAATTCTTTCTCACTTAGTTTGACAATCTTTCCTTGTCAACATTTTCAGATATTTTTCACCGATTTTTTTAATGGCTATATTGTCTTTTATCATATAAATATGCCAGGCATCATCTTCTACTTATAGATATCGAAGCAATTTCCAGTGCTTTGTTGCTACAAACAAATTGCAAACAGCTAAATAGGAAGTATGCATTTCAAGCAAAAATCAATCTCTACAGAGCCTATCGCTCTGGAACAAATCCATCCCCATTCCTATGTTAGATCTGTAAGCTCTTATCTTCAATTTATATTACTTACGAGGAAAAGAGTATGAGAAAGAGGATTTTTTGTTAAGTTAGAAAGCTTCCTAACTTAACAAAATGTTTTAACAATAAGTGATTTGAGTTTGATTAAATGTTCAGTTCATGAAAGGAAATGTACGATGTTAAACTCAGTAGCAAAAATTAATAAAGTAAATATTTGCACATCTGACTTCTGCCACTGAAATTATCATACTTGCAATGCTACCTTGCTTGCGATTGTGGAAGTGACAGAGGGTGCCATGTGGCTGTCTGGAGGAAGGATGTACTGGACAAAGGCACAAAACAAATACAAAGGCTTCAAGGCAGAAGCCAGTCAGGAGAGTCAGAGAAACCAAAGGGAAGCCAGTGTGGCTTAAGCTGGGTAAGGAAGTGAGAGAATTATATGAAATAAAGTGAGAGATGCTGTGTGGCACCTCATAAGCCATTTAAAGTACTTTGCCTTTTTCTGAGTAAAATGGGAGGATATTGGAGAATTTAAGTTGACAAGCTACTTAATCTCACTTACATTTTAATAGAGTCACCTGCTGTTTTGAGAATACATTGAAAGGGGGCAAGAGAGCAGAGAGACTTGTTAAGAGGCTATGTTAAGAGGCTTGTTAAGAATGATTGCAGCAATGGACTGTGAAACCTAAGCTGCTGCATAAGGGGGAAACTGAGGGCATCAATGTGGGGGTAGACAATGAAAAATATGATAGAATCAAAAGAATGAAGACCTCACTGGGGTGAAAGGTCTGCTAGAGTAAGGATGTTAGAGGGAGTGGCTGAGAAAAATAGGAACTATTGGTCTGAGGATGGGAAGCTTAAAATGGACGTGATAAAAGATATGCAGTTACTGATGATGACAACATGTAGATGTCATTTATAACGACAGGGAAAGAGACCTGAGGTACAGTAGAGGGTAAGGTCATTGAGACTGAGAGGCCAAGGAAATAAGAGGTTCATCTACATGCACATCTATATCCCCCTAAATTATGACCACAATGACGTTAGAGAACATGCTAGTGAACCAGGAGCTCAATTCTTTCGGAAGTGATGGGGAGGAACTCGGTCTGTGTAAAGGACTGCAACAAGGAGGGTTACAGTCCTCCTTATTCAACTGTAGAACATTTATTTCTTGAGAAATTCTTCTTTTATCTCATACAGAATAACTACGAAAAAGTGTCATAATTAGCACAGTTTAGGGCCATGGTTATAAGAGCTGACTCCTGGAGCCAGACAGGCTGGACTCAGATGTCATTTGCTATTTACCAGCTGGATGACCTAAGGAAAAATGTTTTATCTCATCTGTAAATTAGAGATCATGAAAAGGCCTCCCTCGCAAGGTTGCTGTGAGTCTTATTTGAAATAATGTATGTAAAGCACATAGACCAGTGCCTGGCATAGACTAAGTACCATGTAAGTGTTTGCCATTAATAATGTCACATTCTTCACTTGGGTATCACAGGGCATGTCAAGGAAATACTCACCACATGCATTATAAGTTGGTTGGAGAGAAAATTAGTAGACAGCAATTTGTCAATGCCTTTACAAAGCAATTTTATCTCTAGGTATTTATCCCTACACCTTTATAAAATGGCATGTGTACAAAACTATTACTATGACATAATTATAATAGTAATAAGTTTAGGGAAATGTACATCCATAGACTGTATTCTTATGCAGCTCTTAAAAAAATGCCAACAACAAATGTGCTAGCTTCATGGTACATTCTCCAGGATATATTATTAGGTGAAAAAAAAAATCAAGTGCAGGATAATGTATATACTTTTCTGGCATTTGATACATACATATATATTTCTCTAAGTGGATGTGTAAAAGCGAATGTAGTATTTTTGAAAAGTTACACGGGAAGTCTCTCGTGGCCTCTCATGAGGAAAGCTGGGTTACTAGGAGACAGGGGTAAGAGAAGCTTTATTTCTAAGTTTATATTTTGTACTGCATACATGTATATATGTTCAAAAAATCGTGTTTTTTTGGTGTGTGTGTGTTTTTCGGGTTTTTTTTTTTTTTTTTTTGACACGGAGTCTTGCACTGTCATCCGGGCTGGAGTGCAGTGGCACGATCTCAGCTCATTGAAACCTCCACCTCTTGGGTTCAAGCGATTCTCCTGCTTCAGCCTCCCGAGTAGCTAGGATTACAGGCACCCGCCACCATGCCCAGCTAATATTTTATATTTTTACTAGAGATGGGGTTTCACCATGTTGGCCAGGCTGGTCTTGAACTCCTGACCCTATGATTTGCCTGCCTCAGCCTCCCAAAGTGCTGGAATTACAGGTGTGAGCCACCGCGCCTGGCCAAAATAGTGTTTTAAAAGTAAGTCTAGATATTATAACTTTAATTTTATATTAAGGGCAAATTATTTCAGCAAGTATTTCTTGACTCTCTTGCTGTATACCAGGTCCATGGTGGGTGCTCCCAGAGAGTCCAGGGAAGAAGAACACGAGTCCTTCTTCTTAGGCACCTGCTGCAGAGAGAAGATGCACCCACAAGAATAACTAGAGAATAATACCAGAAGTGTGCCATTGAACATAGTCAAAGGTTCTAAAGTGGCTAAGAGGCTGGCAATTCTGTTTCTACTTGGGACTTTCAGAATGGAAACTAGATCTGGTTATATATTTAATTTATTCAGGATCTTTCATGAAAAAGATCAGTATCTTAAATATATTTGTTTAGTTTAAAACAACAAAACCAAAAATAACTCTCAATATTATCCTTCATATTACAGCAGTACAAAAATAATACACCAACCCGTCTTTATTCCAGCTGCTTTCTAGTACCACTGGAACTAAAATGTTCTATTTATTTAAACCTAAATTTAGCATGAGGTGACTGGGCAGCTCAGGACACTGCAATAAAATGTAATTGGCATTTTGATCCATGGCTGTTGATGAGAATGTAGGATGTTAGTATTTCCAAAAAATCTAAGGCCATGACACACACGGAAAAAAAAACAAGAAAGAAGAACTAATTGAGATTCTGAAAGGAAACTTTGAGAATTACCTACAAATAGATACTGACCTTTTTTTTCCCCTTATCCTTAATCCCCTTCTAACTGAATATCACTGGGATGTGTTGGAAGAGCAGGCACGGCTTCTGTGCTACAGACTATAGCTGGTGGGTGAACACAGTGCAGTTTCTAATCCTGTACCAAATATAAAATTAACTTAAAAATGACTTTCTGTTTCAGTTTGTTTGCTCATAAGGTACAAGGCACTGATAGATATTTGAGGAAAATGAAAGCAATAGGCTCAAAGTCATTCAACTGAGAAAAATAACTGCTTTGTAAGACAGGCATTTCTGAGAAACCTCTAACCTCAGCCCTCCAGCCTTAGCCCCACCTTCCCTCTGAAGTCATACATTAAGGAGAATGTGCTGTGTTGAGCAACGCTGCACCACACATGGGCTGCCTACCAGGGGAAGGCTGTTTCCATGCCAGAAGGATTCCAAAGAAATACATTGAGCTTGAGGTTAATCCTGGAGTCAAACTCTTGCCCAGAGAGGGCCCTTGCGGTTTGGAAAGCCCATGAGACCCATGGGAGTAATTTGGCAACTGAGGCTTTGGGTTCACTCTAGGACAGAGGCAAGAACTACTTTGGCTAAACAGTCTTGGGCCACCTAATGCCGTCTTCAAGTCAAAGCCAAAACCTACCTGGTTTCTCAGGAGTCTTTCTGAGAGTTCTCCATAACCTCTATACTGCCATGAGTGAGGCCAGTAATGTGCTAAATGTGGAACCCTGAGGCAATGAGAATGAGATCAGGGAGCAGTTTGAGAGGATATCACACCCCAGTAAGGAAGGTCAGGGCTAGATCTGCCATGTGCCCCAACATTTTCAGGATGGATTTTGTTTTCAGAATATTTGTGACAGCATCAGACTTCAGATTACCCCATCCCCACCCCACATCTACATGTGGGTCTGACCTAGCTGTTAAGCCTTTAGCCTAAATCTCTCATTCTCATTCATAATCCTTGCTAAGGCCAAAAGGACCTATATCTTAGTTTCTTCATAGAGTTTCTGGCAGTACCTTTTTGTTGGGCTGGCTCCAGCTTTATGTATCCCTTATGCAAGATAGCTTTGCCCTTTTTTTGCTCTGCTCAGACATCCTTCAAACAATGGACGTTTCAACACTAATCTGGATACATTTTAAATTTGGGAGGCCAAAGTGGATGAATCACCTGAGGTCAGGAGTTCGAGACCAACCTGGCCAACATGGTGAAACCCTGTCTCTATCAAAAATACAAAAATTAGCCAGGCATGGTGGTACATGCCTGTAATTCCAGCTATTCAGGAGGTTGAGGCAGGAGAATAGCTTGAACCCGGGAGGCGGAGGTTGCAGTGAGCCAAGATCACACCACTGCATCCAGCCTGGGCAACAGAGCAAGACTCTGTCTCAAAAAAATAAAAAAATAAACAAAATTTTTGTGTCAGATAGAGTTATTGATTTAGGCAGTGGTTCTGCCTGAGACTTAATCTGTCCCAACCCCTGCTACTCTGAGCTACTCTCTACTAGATCCATTATCTAACTCAAAGCTTCCACAGAACCTGATTGCCTGAGAAGCCCTATTTACAATACGTTATTGAAATATACCTTGACTAAGAGTGCCTGGGGCCTTGGTCCTATATAGGCCTCGTATGCACCATGACATCTCAGACATACTGAAATCAGATGGCTTCTAAATGAAAAGAAAAAAACAGGAATATGTCATAGGTCCACCTTGACAAATGCTACTATAAGTAGCATTTCACCTTCTCATTCAATGAGTGTAATTCTAAGGGAGACTAAAATTACAAGCACACTTTGGAGTTATTGCAGGTCCATTCCAGACCCCTGCAATAAAACAAATATCACAATAAAGTGAGTCATACGACTTTTTTGGTGTCCCAGTGCATATAAAAGTTGTGTTTATAATATACTGTAGTCTATTAAAAGTGTGCAATGGTATTATGTCCAAAAAAAAATATATGCATACCTTAATTTAAAATACTTTGTGCTAAAAAAAATGCTGACTATCATCAGTACCTTCATGAGTGATACTCTTTTTGCTGGTGGAGGGTCTTGCCTCATTATTGATGGCAGCTGACTTATCAGGGTGGTGACTGGTGAAGATTGAGGTGGCTGTAACAATTTCTTTCTTTCTTATTTGAAGAGATATGGTCTGTCTCTGTGGCCCAGGCTGGATTGTAGTGGCATGATTATAGCTCACTACAGTGTCAAACTCCTGGGCTCAAGGAATCCTCCTGCCTCAGCATCCCAAGTAGCTACACTACAAACACCACCATGCCTAGCTAATTTTTTTTGCAGCACCTGGGTCTCACTATTTCATCCAGGTCAATCTTGAACTCCTGGCCTCAAGTGATTCTCCCCTGCCTTCGCCTCCCAAAGAGCTGGGATTACGGGCATGAGTCACCATGCTCAGCCTCAATTTCTTAAAATAAGGTCACAATGAAGTTTGCCACATTGATTTACTCTTCCTTTTTTTGAATTCTTTCTCTGTAGCATGCAATGTGTTTGATAGTATTTTACCCACAGTAAAATTTCTTTCAATATTGAAGTTAATCCTTTTAAACCCTCTCACTGCTTTGTCAACTAAGTTTGTGGAATATTCTAAACCCTTTATTGCCATTTCAACAAGGCTCACAGCAGCTTCGCTAGGAGTAGATTCCATCTCAAGAAACTACTTTATTTGCTATTCACTAAGAAGCAACTCCTCATCCATCCAAGTTTTATTGAGAGATTGCAACAATTCAATCACATTTTAAAGCTCCTCTTCTAATTCTAGTTTTCTTGTTATTTCTACCACATCTGCAGTGACTTCCTCTACTAAAGTTTTGGATCCCTCAAAGTCATCCATAAGGGCTGGAATCAATTTCTTCCCAACTTCTGTTAATGTTGATATTTTGACCTCTTCCCATGAATCACAAATGTCCTTAGTAGCATCTACAATGGTGAATCCCTTCCAGATTTTCAATCGACTTTGCCCAGATCCACAGAGGAATCACTATCTATGGCAGCTATAGCCCTACAAAACGTATTTCTTAAATAATAAGGCTTAAAAGGTGAAATAGTTTATTGATCCATGGGTTATAGAATGGATGTTGTGTTAGCAGGTATGAAAACATTAATGTCCTCATACGTCTCCATTGGAGCTCTTGGGTGACCAGATGTGCTGTCAATGAGCAGTAATATTTTGAAATGATTTTTTTTTTCTCAGCAGTAGCTCTCAAAAGTGAGTTTAATATAATCAGTAACCCGGCCGGGCGTGGTGGCTCAAGCCTGTAATCCCGGCACTTTGGGAGGCCGAGACGGGCGGATCACGAGGTCAGGAGATCGAGACCATCCTGGCTAACACGGTGAAACCCCCGTCTCTAAAAAAAAAAAAATACAAAAAACGAGCTGGGCGAGGTGGCGGGCGCCGGTAGTACCAGCTACTAGGGAGGCTGAGGCAGAAGAATGGCGTAAACCCAGGAGGCAGAGCTTGCAGTGAGCCGAGATCCGGTCACTACACTCCAGCCTGGGAGACAGAGCGAGACTCCGCCTCAAAAAAAGAAAAAAATATATATGTAATCAGTAACCCATGCTATAAACAGATATACTCTCATCCAAGCTTTGTTGTTCCATTTATAGAGCAAAGGCAGAATAAATTTAGCGTAATTCTCAAGGGACATAGGATTTTTGGAAAGGTAAATGAGCACTGGCTTCCATTTGTAAGTCACCAACTGTGTGAGCACCTAAAAAAAAGATTCATCTTGTCCTTTGAAGTTTTAAAGCCAAGTGTTGACTTCACCTCTGTAGACATGAAAGTTCTAGATGGCATTTTCTTCCAATAGAAGTCTGCTTTATCTCCGTTGAAAATCTGTTGTTTAGTGTAGTTACCTTATCAATGATATTAGCTGTATCTTCTGGATCACTTGCTGCGTCTTCTCCATCAGCACTTGCTGCTTCACCTTGCACTGGTATGTTATGGAATAGCTTGTTTCTTTAAACCTCATGACCAAACTCTTTTAGCTGCCAACTCTTCTTCTTTGGTGTCCCCATCTCTCTCAGTCTTCAAAGAACTGAAGAGAGTTAGGACCTTGCTCTGGATTAGGCTTTGGCTTCAGGGAATGTTCTGGCTGGTTTTATCTATCCAGACCACTCAGACTTTCTCCATATAGGCAAGAAGTTTCTTTTGCTTTCTTGTCATTTGTGTGTTCACTGGAGTAGCACTTTTAATTTTCTTCAGGAACTTCTCCTTTGCATTCACAACTTGATTAACTGCTTGGCACAGAGGCCTAGCTTTCAGCCTGTTTTGGCTTTTGACATTCCTTCCTCACTAAGTTCAATCATTTTTAGCTCTTGGTTTAAAGTGACAGACGTGCAATGCGGCCTTTCACTTGAACACTTAGGGGCTATTGTAGTGCTATTAATTGCCCTAGTTTCAATATATTGTATCTCAGGGAATAGGGATGACCAAGAAGAGGGAGAGAGGCAAAGAAACATCTGGTTGTTGAAGCAGTCAGGACACACACATTTCTAGATTAAGTTCACATCTTATATGGGTATGGTTAGTGGTTCCTCAAAATAACTACAATAGTAATATCAAAGATCACTGATCACAGATCACTATAACAGATATGATAATTTAAAAGTTTAAAATATTGCTAGAATTACTGAAATGTGACAAGGAAATATGAAGTGAGCGCGTGCTGTTGGAAAAATGGCACCAATAGACTTCCTTGGCTCAGGGTTGCCACAAACCTTTGATTTGTAAAATTGCAATTATCTGTGAGGTGCAGTAAAGCTAAGCACAGTAAAAGAAGGTATGCCTATACTATGCTTTTCTGTACTGGTGGAGAGGGTATTTCTTCTTTAAGAAAATGAAAAAAGGGATTCTTTATCTCTTTAAGTTTTTAAATTCAGGTTCTAGAAGTTGACGGAGCATGACAAGTACTTCTCTTCTCCTAGAGCCACTCCACTGCTTCCAAAAGGTCATCAGGGAAGGAGCAAAGCTGAAACATGCAGAAGAAGTACTGCATTTTTAAAATACTGCCAGATTGTGTGATTGATAGTACATCCGACTCAGTATATCGAAACAGTAAATAAATAGGGCCCATGTGCCCTAAATTAATATAGTTCCCAACAGTGCTTGGTTTCAAGGACATAGTTTATGCTCTGCAGAATCACCCTCCATAAAACAATAAAAAATAACATCGCAGAAAGCAGGCTCTAAGTCAATGAGTTCTTCCTGAGAATCCAAGCTTTGCTTTGTGCTGAGGGACGTATATGACAGGTTCCTTCGCTTTAGCAAGCCCACAATATAGTTGTGAAGGCACAATATAGTTGTGAAGACAAACTCATACCAAAGAGTAGCATAGCAAAGAGTATTAAAGAACAATTAAGTGCTACACTTTTTCTAAGCAAGGGAAGGCTGAGCTCACTAGAGCAGACTTTGTGATACTGAAGTGTCATATGTGGATCTTGGAGGCAGGAACGGAGACAGGTGAATAGACAGAAACAGAACAACCCATCTGAGGTGGAGCAAACATGATGTGTTCATGGACTGTGAAGAAACCAGATTGATTAGAATAGGCCATCTGTACTGTGTTAATAATTTCAAGAATACCACTTTCCGGTTCTGCACGATAGAGGGAAAAAATATACAGACCTAACGAATTTATATCAATGTAAAAGGATAGGATTAATTTTCTTTGGTCTTCCAGAATATATCCACGACAGTTGCTTCAGAAATTATACTATGGTTACAAGCCTGAGGGTGGGGTTTTAAAACAAAGAAACACATTCTATTTCTACCCATTATTTTATATTCTTCTTGTCTATATTTAACTGAAAGTTTTTCGGTGTTGGCCATGTTTACTTAAATCCTTTCCTTTCATTCCAACTATGGCATTTTTAGCCCGAGAATCCAATCTGATACCTTTTCCTGTACAGACCTGGTAAAGAGTCCAGCTGATGAAAATTCAGAATCAGGATTATATACGATTCTGGAAAAGAAATAAAAGAGAAAAAGGAGGGAAGTTCTATGTAATAAGCTTCATGTCATATTTAGAATAGACCACAGAAACAGCTAGTCTATAAAGCTCTGTCTGCCACTAATAAGCATACAATCTTGAGAGGGAAGCAATGATAAAACTTACCTACTTCTGGCCGGGCGCGGTGGCTCAAGCCTGTAATCCCAGCACTTTGGGAGGCCGAGACGGGCGGATCACGAGGTCAGGAG
>NW_016811046.1:389901-392903 GCF_001698545.2 Rhinopithecus bieti | reverse complement strand
CCCAAGAGATCCTGTGCCTTCAAACCCTACGAGTCCATACTTTAAAACAAAATGAAGAAATTAAGTCTTAAGGAACTAGAGAGTCGCCTGCAACAAGTGGATGGATTCGAAAAGCCCAAGCTACTTCTAGAACAGTATCCTACCAGGTCACACATTGCAGCATGTATGCTCTATACAATCCATAACACGTATGATGACATTGAAAATAAAGTCGTTGCAGATCTAGGATGTGGTTGTGGAGTACTTAGCATTGGAACTGCAATGTTAGGAGCAGGGTTGTGTGTTGGATTTGACATAGATGAAGATGCATTGGAAATATTTAATAGGAATGTGGAAGAGTTTGAGTTAACAAATATTGACATGGTTCAATGTGATGTGTGCGTATTATCTAACAGAATGTCCAAGTCATTCGATACAGTGATTATGAATCCTCCCTTTGGGACCAAAAATAATAAAGGGACAGATAGGGCTTTTCTAAAGACTGCTTTGGAAATGGCAAGAACAGCAGTATATTCCTTACACAAATCCTCAACTAGAGAACGTGTTCAAAAGAAAGCTGCGGAATGGAAAATCAAGATAGATACTATAGCAGAGCTTCGATATGACCTGCCAGCATCATACAAGTTTCATAAAAAGAAATCAGTGGACATTGAAGTGGACCTAATTCGGTTTTCCTTTTAAAAGCCCCTGCAAACAAAAGTAGTTTAAAACCTATTTAAAATGAATAAAAAATTAGTTTACTAAAAAAAAAAAAAAAAAAAAAAGGAAAACCCTAAACAGCAAAATGCTTTAATTAGAAATCTCAAAAAATTATGAAAGCAAGCAAAAAGCTCCCCTGTCATGTAGGCCTGTGAACCACATTGGGGAAGAAGTCAGTGGGAGCTTTCTATCTTTTCTCACACAGGCACTGTAAACCCTAAATTATGTAGTTACAAGAATGAGAGATGAGGAGTTGACATTCTGTAGAAAGTCACTCTCTGGGAAAGTGGAAAGAGCATGGGCTTGCGCCCGACAGACCTGGGTCTAGCATTCATTACCTAGCTGTGCAAGTCACTTAATGTAGCTGAGCCTCAAAGTCCACTTATGTAAAACAGGATAATAATTCCACATTTCCAGGTTGTTTTGACAATTATAAATAATACATTTGAAGAAAATAATATTTGGAAAACCTTGAAAAAATTATAGCTATCATTGATGTTTTAGCTGCTGGTAATGGTTGTATCATTTCCACTTTTATTATTGACCCAACACAGAGAAAGTAGAAGCTACAGGGAAATGATGTGCTGCATTTTCCAGACCCCCCCTCCTACAAGCTTCAGAATCAGGAATATCCTGTCTTGCCGCAGTAACATCTTTTTTTTGCAGTTAGTACCAGACTCTTTCCTGGCACAGAGCATATTCTTTTTATGGAAGTGAATGCAACATTACAAAGATGCTTTTAATCAGAAACAGGCCACCTAAGCAAGAAACATCTCTTCAATAGGAAATAAAATACTACAGCTCCATCATTTTGCCATGAGACGGGCAACATGCTGGGAAATGCTTTTGCCCACTTTTCACTCCTTGTCTAATCAATTTTTATTCTTTTCATAGTCACATGTAATGGGGTTGGAAATGGCTAAATAAAGTGAAAGATGTTTTGAATTGCATTACTAAGTGATAGCTGCATTATTTCATAAATGAATAGTGCTACTCATATTCATATAATTTATGAATTGAAGTGTCATTTAGGGGAAAACATCAGTGTCAGATTTTGCATTTAAACACCTGCATTAGCTGTCAGCTGTGTAAAATCCCATAAAGACAGACAACTCCACATTAAGCACACACAAATGAGGGTATTCAAGGCCCACTTTTGCAAGTAGACACAAAACTGATCATGGAGCGCTTTCTGTAGTTACCTTCCTTCACAGCTTACTGAAAAAATTTTAAACCCTTTTCTGAAAACAGCCCCTTCTACATGATTCATACTAGGTAACAGTCTTTGGAGCCTTTAAAATTTCTTTTCAATTCTAGCTCTAGATGAAATTATCATTTTTATTGTTTACTTTAAAATAACTTTTAAAATAAAATTTACTAAACTGTAAAAGGCAGTGTGGCAGGTAACAAGTCTGCTATTTACATTGCAAATGCTAAACCTGTATTTCTGTACTACCAAAACCTTTCAAATTAGTAGATACTTATTATTATTACTCTGCTATGTAATTGTAGAGGTGGTGGTATTGGTAGTGTGTGTGTGTCTATGTCTGAGTGTATGTGTGTTGCTCCAGACGGCAGGAGATCCGAAAGGAAAAGAGGAGAAAGGGAAGAAAAGCGGTAGGGAGAAGACTTGTACCCACACAGGTTAGAAATATTAGTTTAGGCTGGGCGCGGGGGCTCACGCCTGTAATCCCACCACTTTGGAAGGCTGAGGCAGATGGATCACGAAGTCAGGAGTTCAAGAACAGCCTGGCCAAGACGGTGAAACTCCGTCTCTACTAAAAATACAAAAATTAGCCAGGCATGGTGGTGGGTGCCTATAATCCCAGCTATGCGGGAGGCTGAGGCAGAGAATTGCTTGAACCCGGGAGGCAGAGGTTGCAGTGAGCCGAGATCACGCCACGGCACTCCAGCCTCGGCAACAGAGCAAGACTTCGTCTCCAAAAAAAAAAAAAAAAAAAAAAAAAAAAAAAAAAAAGAAAAAAGAAAAGAAGAAAAAAGAAATATTAATTTAATGAAAGTTGTCAAATAAACCACAACTTAATGAAACAATTAGAGAATTATAAAATGGACTATATCTTTAAGAACATATTTTACTTCTCATTCATTTATTTGACCCATGTTTATTCAGCTCCTACTCTGAGCAGGTAGTTGAGAGTGGACACGTTAAGCCTGCACGATGCAGTCTTTACCTCAAGGAACAAGTCTGGGAGTAGAGAAACTTACTTAGGGGCTATAGGTAAACAAATCAACAAATGCACTCTAGGGTCATAAATGAGGTTTTTTTTTTTTTTTTTTTTTTT
>NW_016811046.1:376894-388185 GCF_001698545.2 Rhinopithecus bieti | reverse complement strand
TTTTGATTCGGAATCTCACTCTGTTAACCAGGCTGGAGTGTAGCGGCGCCATCTCAGCTCACTGCAACCTCCAGCTCCCAGGTTCAAGTGATTCTCCTGCTTCATTCGATTACAATTATGTGCCACCATGCCTGGCTAATATTTTGTTTTTGTTTTTGTTTGTAATTTTTTAGTAGAGATGGGGTTTCTCCGTATTGATCAGGCTGTTCTCAACTCCTGACCTCCAGTGATCCACCTGCCTCGGCCTCCCAAGGTGCTGGGATTACAGGTGTGAGCCACTGCACCCGACCTATAAATGAGGTAAATATTTTGATAGAACTATATCCACGGTATCATTGGCAGACAATAAAAGAAACCCCTAACTTAGCTGGTGGGGAGACAGGCTGTGTCAGAAAAAAAAAAAAAAAAAAAGGTAGCACTGGTAGTGATTCTTAGAGAATGTGTAAGTGATATCCAAGAATGGATAAGAAGAGCAAGGGTATTTTGAAAAGCAGAAACATCACAGGCTGAAGGAATTCTGCCAGGCGTAAGACCACATGAAACCAGAAAATTCTAAATGTATCTGGAGTGTGGAAATATGACAAGAGATAATTATAACAATAGACAGAGAAAGGACCTACTGAAACATACAACAACATAAAAAGGGTATTTTAGATATAGGAACAAATCTAAGTTAAGCAAAATAATTGGTTGAGTGGTGCAGCTAGAATATTAGCCTAAGAAGAGGTTAAATGGTGAGAGGAAATCATAGTTAGCACATAGAAAATAAGTCAGAAACCTGAATACAGACATAGGTTAACTAGCAAAAGTAGCCAGGTGTAGAGGACCTGGAAATGGTGGAATGATGGTGAGCGAGAGCGCATGCCCCACATTTAAGTGGGTAGCACTACTGGGTCCAAGCCGATGGTTGCTTGACTGCAACCCAAAGATTACCTAATCTCTTGATTTATTTAAAAAAAAAAAAAAAAAAAAAAAAACGAAAGCAAGGTGGTTGGGCATAGTGGTTCACGCCTATAATCCTAGCACTTTGGGAGGCCGAGGTGGGGCAGATTGCTTGAATTCAGGAGTTCAAGACAAACCTAGGCAACATGGCGAAACCCAGTCCCTACAAAAAGTACAAAAATTAGTCAAGTATGGTAGCACATGCCTGCATTCCCAGCTACTGAGGAACCTGAAGTGGGGGGATCACTTGAGCCCGGTGAGGTGGAGGATGCAGTGAGCTGCGATTGCACTATTGCATTTCAGCCTGAGTGACAGAGTAAGACTCTGTCTCAAACAAAAACAAAAAGAAAGAAGAAGAGGAAGAGGAAGAAGAAGGAGGAGGAGGAGGTGGAGAAGGAGGAGGAGGAGAAGGAGAAGGAGGAGAAGGAGAAAGAGAAGGAGAAGGAGAAAGAGAAGGAGAAGGAGGAGAAGGAGAGAGAGAAGGAGAAGGAGAAGGAAGAGGAGGAGAAGAAGAAGGAGAAGAAGAAAGAAAAGCAATTCACAGCTGAGTGTGGTGGCTCATGCCTGTAATCCCAGCACTTAGGGAGGCTGAGGTGGACAGATCATCTGAGGTCAGGAGTTCAATACCAGCCTGGCCAACATGGTGAAACCCTGTCTTTACTAAAAATACAAAAATTAGCCAGGCATGGCACAAGCCTGTAATCCCAGCTACTCAGGAAGCTGAGGCAGGAGAATCACTTGGACCTGGGGGGGGCGTAGGCTGCAGTGGGCCAAGATCACACCATTGCACTCCAGCCTGAGTGACAGAGTGAGACTCCATCTCAAAAAAATAAATAAAAATAAATTTAAAAAAAAATTTAAAAAAGAAAAGCATTTCACAACATGAAGTGTATTGTTCCAATTTTTAAATGTTGGCAAAGGATTTTAAAATGGTTTTAAAAGTTTAGACCTAAAGGAAGATAACTGTGAACAGGTCTCGTTCATGGTTTTCCATTTGATGCCCTCTGATCTCATTCAGTACTGTACATACAGAAGAATCCTACTGGACATTTTTGATAGAATAAGAGTTTTAGTCATATGAGATGTGATTTCTGGTAAAAGATGAAATGATTAAAACACAAAACTCTGTACTTAACTCAGACATTTGTACAGTGAAATGTACTGTGGTCTTAACAGGATGCTAGCAACTAAGTCCAGAAATATTTGGGAAAGAAATTACAAAATTAGGCAAACTAAGATTACTTTTACCCGGGAGACTGATTGATTACATTATACCATCTTTAGAATTATAAATTATATACATGTTCACAATGGTCAGTTAAATGCATTTTTTTTGCAACCAAAGAAATAAAATGCTATGTCATTAATTTTCATTGTCAAGTTGATATTTTCCTTTCAATTGCTGTACTAGGCCATTCTTGCCCTGCTATAAAGAAATGAGACTGGGTAACTGAAAAGGAAAGAGGTCTAATTGGCTCACAGTTCTGCAGGTTACACAGGAAGTATACTGCCAGCAGCTGCTTCTGGGGAGGCCTCAGGAAGCTTTTACTCATGATGGAAGGTAAAGCAGGAGCAGGTATGTCACATGGCCAGAGCAGGAACAAGAGAAATGGAGGGTGGGGTTAAGGGGGCGTGCCACACTTTTAAATGATCAGATCTCCTGAGAAATGACTATCATGAAGAGAGTACCAAGCCACGAGGGATGTGCTCCCATGATCCAAACACCTCCCACCAGACCCCGCCTGTAGCATTGGGGATTACAATTCAGTGTGAGATTTGGGTGGGGACAAATATCCAAGCTATATTAAATGTTTTTCTTTTCTGGAGAAAGCTGAATCATTTCGATGTCTACAAGCAGTTATCCCTTGTGACTGCCTGCCTATAGGCAATAGTGGTTAGGAGCAATGTCTCCCTTGCAGGTTTGAGTTCTCAGGAGCCTGATGCAGAGATGACCCTGACCTCAGTTGAGCTTTTCCAGCAAATAATGATGCAATGGATCACTTTGCTTTTTAAGTAACATTCAAATGTTTAAAAGTTAGAATAATAGACACGTCTTGGTAGTCAATTGTCACTGTTCTCCAAAGGTAATACCAAATTGATAAAAAGTCTTGGGAACGTAATATACATGCAAAAAACTTTTAGAAGACACTAACAATATGCAAAATGGTACAGTAGGTACCTCGGAGAAATAAAAATATGGGTGAGATATTTTATTGTTTTTTTCTTTGCATCTTTTTGTGTACTTTCAGGAATTCATGTAATTCAGCAATTTGTACAATGCATACATGAGTATGAACAATTTATAATATAAAAAATAAGACAGATGAAAGAGAATAAATGGTTTATAAAATAAATGTTGGTTTAATGTATGAAAATACAAGTTTTGTGATGGCCACTCTCAAGGATGAAAGTAAGGAAGAAGAAATGCAAATGATCTGCTCTTTTCTATTCTTGAAAGGAGGAGTACAGATAAAAATGTGTGGAAGTCTGTTTAAATGCATTTTAATAGGTTATCGTTGATATTTCCTTTCAGTTCCTCTGTATAGTATCTCTAAAATCTTTAAACATAAAGAATACATTTTAAGACCAAAAGAAAGCTCTAAAAGGAGACTCCAGTTAAGGTTAAACTTAAACAAACAAACACAATATCTGGGAAAAAGAAAGAAATTTGAAGGACATGTATTGTATTACATTATGATAGATATGACAGATTTTTTTTTCTTTTTTTCTTTTTTTTTTAAGACGGAGTCTCCCTTTGTCACCCAGGCTGGAGTGCAGTGGTGCGATATTGGCTCGCTGCAAGCTCCACCTCCTGGGTTCACGCCATTCTCCTGCCTCAGCCTCCCAAGTAGCTGGGACTACAGGTGCCCATCACCACACCTGGTTAATTTTTTTTTTTTTTTTTTTTTTTTTTGGATTTTTAGTAGAGATGCAGTTTCACTGTGTTAGATATGAGAGATTTGTTTTAAACTTGATCTATGCAACTCTGAACAGATATACTGAAATAAAATTCTTAGGTCGTCAGAAGAAAGTATTCAAGTCAACATTATGAAATTGCCTTGATGTTCAACAACGGTAGCAGCAACAACAAAAATATGAAAGAATAAATAACCAAACTTATGATACAGTCAGCAAATCTGAAAAATTCGGAAGCCTAAAAGCAGACAAAATGCTGGTCCCTTTGGACAATAATGCATATTTGTTATTAATTCTTAGTGTTCCTTTGCGAAGGTGGAAGCTCATTAAGGCAAGAGAGGGGCTTGGTGAGACATGCAAAGGATTAGGGATAAAACTTGATTTCTTTAGGAACTGAAAATAATGCTTCTGATTTTCCCATCAGTTAAATAGGTCCTTAGTGTCCCTAATGCAGAGATAAATAATGCTAAGCTTGTTACCACTTCAGTGTTCCTTTTCCAAGTAATATAATCCTCCAGGGAGAGAATAAGATATCATGCAAAAGCCCCTGATACTTAAAATTGAACATTAAATTGAGCCAGATCTTCTCAACTGTCTAAACTACAGTTTTGGAATTATATCATTTGGGACATCAGGGTAACGTTAAAGGCAGTTTCGATACTCCAGGGCACAGCACTTCAATTGCCTGGAATAATTAAGGAAACAATTTAAACAATAGGAAAATCTGGCTTGTTAAGAAAAATACTTGCTAGAATAACAAACATGATGTGTGTGTATTAGTCAGCAAATCCTTTGCTCTCTTTTGGCTATGCATATGTAATATGCATACGTAATAAACCACATCTATCATTTCTCTTCTTCCTGGTATTTGTAACATCTCCTTCTGTAGAATATTTGCCCACATATAATTAGTATATTCTTCACCCTGTCTTTTAACTCACCAATGGATTTTTAAGAATTTTAATTTAACAGGTTTAAGCATAGTATCACACTCAGTTGCAAACTATATGGTAGATTATCCCAAGTACCATTTATTCATATTATCTTATCTTTTCAGATTCTGGCTGTAGGCACAGCCATGTTCCTATACAAATCCCAAAGGTCAGAAAATCCATTTCTCTCATTTTAACTGATTGAGGAATTTAAGACCAAGTGTGGTTCAGTGTTCTTTACAAGGTAATTTATTGCTCTGAATGTTTACTGCAGAATTCTAGACTATCCATTAACCATTTCCTCTGGAGATACCTCATTTGCAGTCTGAAGGGAATAGTGTTATATACAAGCAAAACTGGGAGAAAAAATATTTTGTGAAGTAAAATTGTCAAAAAACCTTTCTACTAATTAACAAAAAAATAATAGCATGCATGAAATTGAAATGTAAAGGACTTGCACTTGAACCAAGAATTTGCACATTTGAAAAATAATAGATGCTGGGGAGGTTGCAGAGAAAAGGAAACACTTACACACTGTTGGTGGCAATGTAAGTTAGTTCAACCCTTGTGAAAAGCAGTATGGTGATTCCTCTAAGAGCTAAAGGCAGAACTACCTTTTGACCCAGCAATCCCTTTACTGGGTATCCACCCAGACAAATATGTTATTCTACCACAAGGACACATTCATGCAAATGTTCACTGCAGCACTATTCAAAATAGGAAAGACATGGAATCAGCCTAAATGCCCATCAATCACAGATTAGATAAAGAAAATTTGGTACATATATACCATGGAATAATATGCAGCCATAAAAAAGAACAAGATCATGTCTTTTGTGGGAACATGGGTGGAAGTAGAGGCTACTATCCTTAGCAAACCAAGACAGGAATAGAAGACCAAATACAGCATGTTCTCACATATAAGTGGGAGCTAAATGATGAGAGCTTATGAATACAAATAAGGAAACAGACACTGGGGTCTAATTGATGGGGGAGTGTGGAAGGAGGGAGAGGAGCGGAAAAGAGAACTGTTGGGTACTGGGCTTTATACCTGGGCGATGAAATAATATGTACAACAAACCCCTGTGACATGTGTTTACCTACGTAACAAACCTTCGCATGTACCTCAAAACCTAAAATAAAAGTTAAAATGTACACTTGAATGTGTGTTAAAGTGTTGGGCAATTTGTGCGAATGAGTGAAATCAGTTGTAAGATGATAGAGAAGGCTGTCGACTATATCAAACTGTAAATATTGTCCCTTTCGAAATTACTTTAATTCTAAAAGATAAAAGAAGCAGCAGCAGCAGGAGCAGGAGCAGGAGGAGGAGCAGTTCTGTGAGTTACAAGGCAGTTTCAACCTGAAGTCAACCATTTGTGATATTTTCAATCACACAGAATGGACTGAGTTATCTAATAAGTGACATACTTTTAATCTATTTTGAAGACAGGAAAAAAAAAAAAAACAAGAGTTAGATTTTCACTTCATGCTGTACACAAAAATAATCCAAAATGTTGTAAGGATAAAAGCATTTAAGTCAATAGAGTGCAAGAAGTTTATGCTTTAAGGTACTCTCTCTGTTCCAAACACATAGGAATAAAATATAGAAAGGAAAAAGCAAAAGGGCATAACAAGATCAAAAGCAAAATAAAACTTTTTTGAATCAGAAACAGAAAATAAATTGAAGACAAGGAGTGGGTTCCAAAGCCATTGGTCATCTAAGTGTCCAAAAGCAGGCAGAGCAGTTAAGGGTTCAGTTCCTATGAGCAAGAGACACCAAAACTGTTCCAGGTGAGTCAGAAACCACTGTTTCCAGCTCCAGACAGGAAAGAAGTTTCCTACCACCTACTCCATCCCTTGAAAAGACACTTAACAACAACAACAATAACAGCAACAAACTATTCCCAACCATTTCCTAAGGTTATTTCTATGGAGCAACTGACTTCAGAAGGTAATGAACACAGAAACAGTGTGGAATAAAATTTTAAATCAAGAGACCTGTAGTCTCTAGATTGCTTATATCCTTCAATATCACTGCAGGGAAGAAACTTGAAACCATAATTATGAGACCTAGTTCTGTACTATGAATTTAGATGGAAGTAATCTTAGAACTGCACACCAGACATTGAAACCAAAGAACACAGAATGTCTCGAAACATTTCAAATAATTAATATAATACAGACTTTGTTTTCTACCCACAATGCAAGCAACTTAGATAGGAATGAATAGACACATATAAACACAAACATACACACAAATTAGAACCTTAAAATGACACTCTGATTTCTCTTCAGATGAGATAAATTTTTCACCTTTTAAGATGTTCTACTAAGTAGGTCATGAGATAAAGAGGAAATTATGATAGAAATTATGAAACATTTAGATACAAATGACAATGAAAATACTACCGGGAAAAGGTGGGATTCAGTTTTCACAAATGCAAGAATGAAAATATGTAAACTTAAATTCATTTATTTGAAAAGGAAAATACTTTAAAACTAAATGACTTTTTTTAAAAGCTAAATGAATTACCACACAGTAGCTTAGGAAAAATAAGAAAGTTGAAGCAAGAAAATAATAAAGTTAAGAACAGGTATTAGTGAAATAGAAAACAAAGAAACAAAAGAATTAATGAAATAAAATCTAATATGTGAAAAAATAAATAAAATAGAAAACACCCAATAAGACTAATTAATAAAATAAAACATATATGTAATTAGCAATGAAATAAGACACACTTACAGATATAAAGCACATTTAAAACCAAATTAAGTTCAGAAACCAATCTGATATATATGCCAAAATCCTAAATAAAATATGATCTAGATGAGCAAACTTGTGTGGAAAACAATACATCATAACCTATTTCTGTTTATTTTGGAAATACAAGAAGAGCTCAATAATAGAAAAGATATTAAGTATTACACTAATGAATGGATGAGAGGGAAAACCACATGGTCATAACAGTAAATGCAGAAAACAATGTTTCATAAAATTCAAACAATTATGATTTTTAAAACATTCAGAAAATAAATGCAGATGCTAATCTCACTATTGAATTTTAAGTCTTAACCAATGCAATATATTGAAAATATTTTGGAATTTAGAAATATAATGGAAATGAAGAAATAAAATGATAGGTACTGGCTATCTATGTGATTATTTGGAATTTTCACTAGTAGATTTCACAGAGTGTGCAGGATGCAAGGTCAGCCTAAAAATTAATAAGATCACCAATAATAACCAATTAGAAAACATAATTTAAAGCTTCTTGTCCTTTATAGATAACAAAAGCAACTCCAAAATCATCATGCGGTCGGGAATAAACTTAAGAAAAGAAAACCTTAAGAATTTAGAGGAATAATATTTTATTAAAAACACTTAGAAGCAGACTTGAATAAATAGAGATATATTCATGAATGGAAAGGCTTAAAATTGCAAAGATGTAAATTCTCTCCTTGATTTTTAATTTTATAAACACAAAGTTTGATTTGAATTTTATGGGAACCATACGAAGCTTTTTTTTTTAGTAAGCTTAGCGACGAAGTCTGTATTAGCCAGTTTCATCAGAATGTCTTATTATTTATTTCCCTAGTCCCTATCAGATGTATTTGCTTCAACTGGTTCTCAATTGTAGTTGCCCATTCACAATTTTAATTCTGTTATCTGTGCCACCTGACCTTGGGATTTTTTGGTTCTGACTCCTAGTAACTGGGCTTGGCAACTACTGAACTACTGAACTCTCTTCTTACCTCCTACCCTAGATCTTTTCTCAATAGTTTCTCTGGAACTGTTCCCTGAAACACTGCTAGTATGTAGTTGCATAATCCCATTGCACAAACCAATCCTTGGCCATACCCACTGAGTGACTTCTTATTTAGTTTTCAACCAAAAACCTTAGGAAAAATTTTTTAATGCATAAATGCTTCATTTCTGTTAATATATGTCTCATAATGGGTGTGCCACTATCCCTGATGTACCGCTGGAAATGGGATTTTCAGACCAAAACAATGACTCACTGAGGTGCCATTTCTAGAAATCTAGTCATTTCTACCTAGGACATTGGCCAATCTCAGGAAATAATAAATAGGTTACCAAAAGGGAAGTTAAAGCTTCAAATGAATTGAAGTCTTGTGAGATTTTAATGAATAAAAGCCATTTAAAAAAAATAATAACCTTAGGTAATTTCTAACGTGTGAAGTTTCTGATTTCTTTCAAGACTAAAAAGCAACTGACACAACTATTTTGAAAACTTTTTTTATTAGAAGAAACCTAGATAATGAACTGCATTTTATGAGGTGTGTTTTAAAAATACATTGTACATATGAGGGGTGTAAATTTAACTGTCAAACAACTTTATTTAAAAATTAAACAGGGTCAAATTATTTGTTCCCTTTTGACTTTATTTTTTGGCACTATTTTATTTTGGATGTGAATAAAATCAAATACTGAATTGCACCTTTCTCAAAAGAACTATTTAAATAATAATCTTAGACACAATATTCCATAGTTATAAGTCCAAGAAAAATAACAAAGATTCAGTCCCATAATCCAGATACTGGAGATTTAAAATTTTTATTTGTTCATGTAAAAAACAAGAGATGTTAAAAAGAAAACAGATTTTTTGATCTCTTAAAGTGAATACAGAGAGAGCGACAACTGAGTTCAGCCCACACAGTTATAAACTACACCGGTGATTTTCTTTCCTTTTTCCAATTATTTTCCTAATTCAGCTAGATATACATTCCACAGTGCTCCAGTTTTGCAGAGACAATCTTCTTTGTTTCACTCTGACCTGCCCTTTCCTGTTTTGAGCCCCATTACCTAAGAAACTTTCAAACGTTTTAGGTATCTGATAAAAATGAACCAAGGATATTTTGTTTTTCAGTGTACAATGCTACTATTTCTATCACCATGTCAACTCCATGGGCAATCAAACATCTGGAGATAATCTTTATAGCATCCTTCCTATATTTTAAAGATAATTGCCTTGTCCCCTTATAGTTCTGAATTCATTATTCTCAGTTGCTTTAGCGTGACCTTCTTAATATCAATATCAACAGACGTGAGAAACTAAGGAGGACCAAACTTCTGTCTGCCATGATTGATTATCTAAAATTTTGTGGGTAAAGATGGCCCTGCACACAACAGTCTGAGCACACTGGATCCTGATAACACTATAATTTACTTAACAGTCTCCATGAATAATTTGTGGAAACTTGTGTGACTATAGCAAGTGTGAGGGTTAGCTTTGTGTCAACTTGACTGGGCTGTGAGGTGCCCAGATACTTAAACATTAGTTCTGGCTGTGTCTGTGAGAGTATTTCTGTATGGAATTAAGCACTCCTCAGCAAGCGTAAAAGAACAGAAATTATAACAAACTGCCTCTCAGACCACAGTGAAATCAAACTAGAACTCAGGATTAAGAAACTCACTCAAAACCGCTCAACTACGTGGAATCTGCTCCTGATTCCACTCAAAACCGCTCAACTACAACCTGCTCCTGAATGACTGACTACTGGGCACATAATAAAATGAAGGCAGAAATAAAGATATTCTTTGAAACCAATGAGAACAAAGATACAACATACCAGAATCACTGGGACACATTTAAAGCAGTGTGTAGAGGGAAATTTACAGCACTAAATGCCCGCAAGAGAAAGCAGGAAAGGTCTAAAATTGACAACCTAACATCACAGTTAAAAGAACTAGAGAAGCAAGAGTAAACACATTCAAAAGCTAGCAGAAGGTAAGAAATAACTAAAATCAGAGCAGAACTGAAGGAGATAGAGACACAAAAAACCCTTCAAAAATTCAATGAATCCAGGAGCTGGTTTTTGAAAAGATCAACAAAATTGATAGACCGCTAGCAAGACTAATAAAGAAGAAAAGAGAGAAGAATCAAATAGACACAATAAAAAATGATAAAGGGGATATCAAGACCGACCCCACAGAAATACAAACTACCATCAGAGAATATCATAAACACCTCTATACAAATAAACTAGAAAACCTAGAAGAAATGGATAAATTCCTGGACACATACACTCTCCCAAGACTAAACTAGGAAGAATTTGAATCCCTGAATAGATCAATAACAGGCTCTGAAATTGAGGCAATAATTAATAGTCTACCAATCAAAAAAAGTCCAGGACCAGATGTATTCACAGCCGAATTCTACCAAAGGTTCAAGGAGGAGCTGGTATCATTCCTTATGAAACTATTCCAATCAATAGAAAAAGGGGAAATCCTCCCTAACTCATTTTATGAGGCCAACATCATCCTGATACCAAAGTCTGGCAGAGACACAACAAAGCAAGATAATTTTAGACCAATATCCCTGATGAACATCGATGCAAAAATCCTCAATAAAATACTGGCAGACTGAATCCAGCAGCACATCAAAAAGCTTATCCACCATGATCAAGTCGGCTTCATCCTTGGGAAGCAAGGCTGGTTCAACATATACAAACCAATAAATGTAATCCAGCATATAAACA
>NW_016811046.1:325560-375947 GCF_001698545.2 Rhinopithecus bieti | reverse complement strand
AATATGGAGAGGATGTGGAGAAATAGGAACACTTTTACACTGTTGGTGGGACTGTAAACTAGTTCAACCATTGTGGAAGACAGTGTGGCGATTCCTCAAGGATCTAGAACTAGAAATACCATTTGACCCAGCCATCACATTACTGGGTATATACCCAAAGGTTTATAAATCATGCTGCTATAAAGATACATGCACACATATGTTTATTGCGGCACTATTCGCAATAGCAAAGACTTGGAACCAACCCAAATGTCCATCAATGACAGACTGGATTAAGAAAATGTGGCACATATACACCATGGAATACTATGCAGCCATAAAAAGGATGAGTTCATGTCCTTTGTAGGGACATGGATGCAGCTTGAAACCATCATCCTCAATAAACCATCACAAGAACAGAAAACCAAACATCGCACGTTTTCACTCATATGTGGCAATTGAACAATGAGAACACTTGGACACAGGAAGGGGAACATCACACACCAGAGCCTGTTGTGGGGTGGGGGAGAGGGGAGTGATCTCATTAGGAGATATACCTAATGTAAATGACGAGTTAAAGGGTGAAGCACACCAACATGGCATATGTATACATATGTAACAAACCTGCACGTTGTGCACATGTACTCTAGAACTTAAAGTGTAATAATAAAAAAGAAAGATTAAAAAATAATAATAATAAAATAAAAAAATACTTATCTAGTGAAGAACATCAGAAAATTCAGTGTCATGTTCAGAGGAAGGTCAGGGTTGCTTACAGCCTAGGGAGACAGTGATAGGCTATCACTATATCACTATATATAACTATATCGCTCCATCGTTGTAGTGATCATGATAGGCTGTAGGGCTGAGTGAGATGGGAAGTCACAAAAAGGCTCTCAGGAAAGAAGTAACATAACTTGATTTGCAGCTTATTAGATTCACTTTGGTTTCTGTGTTGGAAATAACTCAAAGGAGACCTTGGCAGAAGAAAGAAGTCATGAGATTGAAAGGTGAGGTAGGAAAAGGGTACATAGCTAGAAATGGAGTGTTTTCCTGAGTTAGAAGGAGAGACAAAAGAGTAGAGTTCTTTAGATAAAGGCATTCTCCCTTTCATATTTAAAAACCTAACTAGTGTGCTAATTTTCTCAGTAGCATTCTTCTTTAATTCATTGAACTATAATTGTATAAGCCTAATTAGTGCTAAGAATCTATTAGACAATAAAAAAGTTTCCTCTCTAGTTAAAGAGCTGCACATGTCCTTCATGTGAAATTAAGAAAAAATTAATTTTGATTATACCAACTTAGAATCAATTAATTGATTACTTGCAACAGTCATTGAGAATTTTAATGTTTTCTGGTACATTAAGAAGCAAATAAAATTTAGACCAAAGTTGTTTTTCTGGTAAGATATGTCAAAACATAAGCCCTTCTACTGAGAGGAAGGCTTTATCTATCACTCCAGAAGGTGAAAGTCATGGCTAAGAAGTAGTCATGGATATCCAAAACATCCTTTTCTAGGAACTTTTCATTCTAAGCCAGTCATCTCAATAGTGTAGAGATGAAATCTTACAAATCTTGCAAAGAATTCTAGCTGATTCATTGACAGGATTAACCTTTTATATCCTCTTGTAATACACCTCATACGAAGATGAAGGGAGGAAAGTAGGAAGCCTGTCATGGTAAGAAAGTAATGAAAATCCTAGATATAATTACAGGGGAGAAAAGAAAACTATTTTGTAGACTGCATCATCATCTATCTTTTTTTAAGGCCTTGGGGAGGTGCATTTCAGATCTGGTAGCATCATTCTGGCCCACTCATCCACAGAGCATTTGTGGTTAAAAATTCCCCCAGTGAAAATATTCTATTCCCAAATAAGCAAGGCATGAGGAGGACATAGAGAGAAAACACCAGCCTGACTCAGGTTAATGGTGAATATCAGGAAATGGTGAGAAGTTAGGTAGAGAGGAAGGGTGGGGCCTTTTGATGGAGAACCTTAAAGGCCAAAGACAAAGCAGTTAGACTTGAGGCGACAGGGAACTCAAGTGTTTTCATGAGCCAAGGCTTATGTGTGTCTATATACCAACCAGTTTATCATCAAAGGGAAAAAAATTGAACTTCAGTCAAACATTGGTTTTTTAAGTTCTATATAATGTTAAATGACAAGTGAAATGTGTTCTTTCATCTAGCTAATTTTCCAAGTCGGTTTTCAGGTTTCATTCCAGTTGGTTTTCAATTGCTTTAAGGTTTGGTTTCGGGGAGTATTTTGAGGGCTGCATACATGTACTTTTTTGTTGATTTGTTCAATTGTAGAAATAACGTGCATTTTAAGCCTGCTTTATAGATGAGAACCCTGGAGATCAAAGAAAAGAAAGGAGCTATTAATAAGGCTTGATAACGTAAAAGAAAACATATTTCATTCTCAACAACTAAACAATGACATAAATTTTGAAAACGAATTTTGAGAAAGCCTGGGTACTGTGTATTTTAACTCTTCATCATTGTAACCATAGTTAGAATTCTGTGCTGGAAGATACAGCAATGGACATGGAAAATACAGAGACATGTAAGATACAGTCTCTGAAGAAAAAAACTGACATGCCAAGAAAGGGCGTATTTTGTGGTAAACTCACTGTTTATAATGCTCTAATCAAGATTTGAACAAAGAGCCTTGGGGAACAGAACAAATAATAAACTCTGTTATGGCAGTTGGGAAGCGGCTATTAAATGACATAGTTAAAAGTGAATGGGATTTATTCAAAAGGAGAGAAAGAATAGGCAATAGCAAGACCTTCAGAAGACAATTTCCTCTATGGATCCCCTGTCTCTGAATATACAATGAAAGTGTGAACACTTCAATATATTCCTCAGGACAGCCACTTCACATAGTCTTCTTGAAATCTATGATAGAGGGTTTGTTAATTCATATAATGGGTATAAAAATAATCTTCATCCATGAAATGAGTGCTATTTAAGATATGCAACTGGTTAGAAAGTCTTCACAGCCCCGCTTCTCTGGTGTAATGGAAGAGTAAGAAAACATATTGATCTGGCAGTGTATATATCCCTCCACTGCACAGTGGTTCAGTCTCCGAATTCAACTACAAGCTTGCTTCAGATCATCACTGCATATATGAAATTTAAACACAGATGAACTAATTTATGATGATGGAAACCAAACACTTGTTGGAAGTGGCGGGAGTGGGGGATGATTGGGAAGGAGAACCAGGTTACTTTCTGAAAAGGAGGAAATATTCTATATCTTATTTTAAACATGGTTACATGGGTATATGAAATTAATAAAACTCAAAAAACTAATGTTTATGATTGTATTGCAATTATATCTCAATAAAAAGTAAGAAAGAAAAGCTTGCATCTAGTTCACATTGAACTGCTCATGCAAGTACTAGTATCTGGAGCTTTAAGGGTATATGTGGTGTTTCACCCAAGCTACAAGAACAGAACTTGTACACAACCGTGCTTGCTTTTGACAGTTTACTAATAAATGTTTGCACCTTTGGCACAATTTGGTCTCAGATGTGCTTTTGTTGTAACAAACCATCTAGCTGTTGGTTCACAGGAATAGTAGCACAACATCAGCACCTAGCTCTAAAATTTACTAAAAAAAAAAAAAAAAAAAAAAAATCCTAACATTAGCTAAGCAGATAAATGGGCTTAGGTAAATTTGCAACCATAAATAATAGTGATTTTCAATGTGAAAATTTGAATTCAAGCTGGAAAATGAGGGCACTGTGCTGATGAAGGTGAGCTTTAGGGGAGATTTGTCTTTTTGGAACCTCTCTATTTGCTAATCTGCCAATTTTACAGTAGTGCTGAGCTCTCTCTGGAAGAAGTACCAAGGATCACAGAATCTTCTATCCCCACAAGACCTTAACAGAGTATCTTGCACTGACTATTTTAATACATGCAAGGAAGGAGGAGGGGAATAAACAGAAATCTTTTAGGTATGGGTTTTTGAATTAGTCAAACCTGAAAGTTGTAAACCCAAAGGAGGAATAAAGAAAAAGCGAGAGGCTCTTATGAAAACTATTGATACTTTAGGATACAGCTAAAGCAGTCTTAAGAGGACAGTTTACAGATAGAGGATTTCAAATTAAGAATCTGGCCAGGCATGGTGGCTCACGTCTGTAATCCCAGCACTTTGGGAGGCTGAGACAGGTAGATCACAAGGTCAAGAGATCAAGATCAACCTGGCCAACATCGTGAAAGCTCATCTCTACTGAAAATACAAAAATTAGCCAGGCATGGTGGCACGCACCTGTAGTCCCAGCTACTCAGGAGGCTGAGGCAAAAGAATTGCTTGAACCTGGTAGGTAGAGGTGGCAGTGAGCAGAGATTGTGCCATTGCACTCCAGCCTGGGCAACAAGAGTGAAACTCTGTCTCAAAAAAAAAAAAAAAAAAAAAAAAATTGCATCCACAGAAACTAAGAAAAAAAGAACAAATTAACCTCAAAGTTAATGGAAGAAAAAATAACTAAAATCAGACAAGAATTGAATGACATTGGGATGAAAAAAATTCATACAAAAAATCAATGACACAAAAAGTTGTTCTTTGAAACAATAAGCAAGATTGATAGACTACTAGCTATATTGAAAATGAAAAAAAGAGAAAATTCAAATAAACACAATCCTAAATGACAAAGATGACATTACAACCGATCCAACAGAAATCCAAAAGATCCTCAGAGACTTCAGAGACTATTGTGAAAATCTCCATGCACACAAATTAGAAACTCTAGAGGAAATGGATAAATTCCTAGAAACACACAACCTCCCAAGATTGAACCAGGAAGAAAGTAAAAACCTGAAAAGACTAACAAGTTTTTTTTAATAAATCAGTAATTTTAGAAAACCCTATCAATCAAAAAAAGTCCTGTACCAGGTGGATTCACAGCCTAATTCTACCTAGGAATACATCCAATCAAAGAGATGAAAGATCTCTACAAGGAGAACTATAAAACCCTGCTGAAAGAAATCAGAGACAACACAAATAAGTGGAAAAACATTCCATGCTCATGGATTGGAAGGATCCATATTGTTAAAATGGCCATATTGTCCAAAGTAATTTACAGATTCAATGCTGCTTTTATCAAACTACCAACGACATTCTTCACAGAATTAAAAAAAAAAAAATGCTAAAATTCAGATGGAACGACAAAATAGTCCAAAATAGCCAAAGAAATCTTAAACAAAAAGAACAAAGCCAGAGGCATCATATTACCTGACTTCAAACTATAATACAAGGCTACAGTAACCAAAACGGCATGGTACCAGTACAAAAACACATAGGCCAATGGAAAAGAATAGAGAACTGAGAAATAAAGCTGCACATTTATACCCTCCCAATATTCAACAAAAAAGAAGCATTGGGGCAAATACTCTATTCAATAAATGGTGTTGGGATTACTGGCTATCTATAGGTGGGAGATTGAAAGTTGACCCTAATATACAAAAATTAACTCAAGATTGATTAAGGAATGTAAGACCTCAAACTATAAAAATCCTAGAAGAAACCCAAATAAATGCCCTTCTCTATATGAGTCTTGGCAAAGAATTTATGACAAAGTCCCCAAAAGCAATTGAAACAAAACAAAAATTGGTAAGTAGGACCTAATTAAACAAAAGAGCTTCTGCACAGGAACAGAAACTATCAAGGAAGTAAACAGACAGCCCACAGAATAGGAGAAAATATTCACAAACTATGCATCTGACCAAGGTCTAATATCTAGATCTGTAAAGAACTTAATCAAATCAATAAGCAAAAAACAAATAACCCCATTAAAAAGTAGGCAAAGGACATGAACAGACACTTCTCAAAAGAAGACATACAAGCAGCCAATAAACATATGAAAAAGTGCTTACCCTTAGTAATCATCAGGGAAATGCAAATCAAAACCACAATGAGATGCCATCTCACGCCAGTAAGAATGGCTTTTGTTAAAAAGTCAAAAAAAAAAAGAAGATATTGGTGAGGCTATGGGAGAAAGGGGACACTTATACACTGTTTGTGGAAATGTACATTAATCCAGCCATTGTGGAGAGTAATTTGGAGATTTTTCAAAGAACTAAGAGTTGAACTACCATTTGGCCCAGCCAGTCCCATTACTAGGTGTATATCCAAAGGAATATAAATTATTCTACCTAAAGGACACATTCACCTGTATGCTCATCACAGCACTATTCACAATGGCAAGAATATGACATCAACCCAGTTGCCCATCAAGGGATAATTGGATAAAGAGAATGTAATACATATACACCATGTAATATTAAGCAGCCATTAAAAGAACTAGCCATTAAAAAGAACTAAATCATATCCTTTGCAGAAGCATGGAGGCAGCTAAAGGCCATTTTCCCAAGTGAACTAACACAGAAACAGAAATCCAATACTGCATGTTTTCATTTATAAGTGGGAGCTAAATGTTGAGTACACATGTACATAAAGATGGGAACACTGAAGACTCCTAGACGGGAGAGAGAGGGATGGGGGCAAAAGCTAAAAATAACTACCTATTGGGTATGCTCAGTACCAGGGTGACAGGTTTGGTTATACCCCAAACCTCAACGTCACACAGTATACCTCTGTGACAATCCTGCAAGTAACCCCTGTTGCTAAAATGAAAGCTGAAAAACGAAAGAAAGTAAAAATCAACATTAAGAAATGGACAAATACTATGCCATAGAAACGTTGGAAATTCCATTATTATCATATTCCCTTACTCTTCAATACCTTCTTCTTCCTTGTAGTTCTTGCCCTACAAAGACAATGAGTCTGATTTTAAAACTGCTGCTTTTAAGAAGGCCAATAAGAATGTTTCTCACATATGAGAAGCATTCAAGCAAATAAGTCAGCCTTGGTTTTGTTAAACCTCTTAAAATGTTTTAAACTGTTTGCAAAAGTGATATAACCTAGGACTGAAAATCAATATCTGCATTATATTTTCAATTTTGTACACGTATTTTGAAATTTGGTGGTATATGCTTTCTTTCTCCACAA
This sequence comes from Rhinopithecus bieti, assembly GCF_001698545.2. NCBI lineage: Eukaryota > Metazoa > Chordata > Mammalia > Primates > Cercopithecidae > Rhinopithecus > Rhinopithecus bieti. Next base: position 368,952 of record NW_016811046.1, on the reverse strand, counting down.
ATAGTGAAACGGTTTAACCCTGATTGAGCGATTTTTACAGTGAACCTGATATTTCTGAGGTTCTATTTCTCCACAAATAACAATGAAGTGGTTTAACCTTGATTGAGCAATTTTTGTAGTGAACCTGATATTTCTGAGGTTATATAATTCAACCTCCTTATTGACTGAGTAAGTGGGAAAAAATGAACACACAATCGTACTGCAAATGTATCATGAATCAGAAGAAAGCAACCTTAGACAACTAGTTTTCTCTGTGGAATAGAAACTCAACAGGATAAAGAAACACGTTTTTGTCACATTCATTTCTAAAATGTCAACGCACAGTGAGCTTTGATCATAAAGTCAAGGAGATAGGGCTTAGGAATAATTTTGTTGCCCTTTTGACACACCAGCTATGTTAGATGAGATTTTACCTTTATACTTCCAGATTCATCACATTTATGCCCTACCCAGACTGGCTTATAGATTGAACACCTACATTTTTCTGAAAATGCATAAGATCCTGGTCATTTCATAGAACACTAAGCACACAACATACCTAATACAATCTTTGCTTTTGTACAATCTGTTCTGACCACTATACCATGTACCTCAGGGACTTTGCTTACATATTCTAGAATGTTATTTAACCTAAAGATAAATAAAACTCTCTAAAACAGAGTACAGAGGCTGCATTCTGAGGCTCAGGTCTTACTTTGTTCTTGGGTGCAACTCAACCCACAGAAAGATTATTCACACCCACTCATAGGTCCAGCTGCAGTCCCACCACCAGCTATGTGCACACCCAAAATGGCCCCTTTGTGAAGCAGGAGAGGCTGGAAAGGAGGAACAGTATGTTCAGTCATTCTGCAACCGCTGGCTAAAAAAGTTCACCTTTAGTCCAAGTTTAAGAATGTTAGTGCCTATTCCATAGGGTTGTGAAAACCACAGCAAATTCAATGTCATTAAAAGAAAGTCACGTTTTAGAGCTTGGAATTCTTTATTTAAATTTTTGAGACTTCCTTGTAATGAAATTACTAACTTGTTATTCCAATCTATGTTTGCAGAAGCAATTTGTTGTCAATTTAGAGTATGTTATCGATGGGTAACTGGCCTAATAAGCCCGCACAAACTGTATGGAAATGTTAATGCAAAGTTGAAATAAAGCAAAAAGTACATTTATGTGGTATAATAGGTGCCAATTTTACATGCAAACGATAAAAAAAGTACTTTTACTGCAAGACCTGATATAAATGGCACTTGCTGTAGAATAAAATTACTGGATACCACTTATTAAATTCCCAATTAGGAATGCCAGAACGCATCAGCTGACAAGCGTGCAAAAAAACAATGGACAAAATGTGTTACATCAGAGTTTTTCAACCAGGGCATTTACTGACATTTGAGGATGGATAATGTTTTTTGTTTTGTTTTTTTTGTTTTGTTTTGTTTTGTTTTTTTGGAGCTGTTTTGTGAGTTGTAGTACATTTAGCAGCATCTCTAGCCTCTACCCTCAAGAAGCCAATAGCACTAATATACACTGCAATTGTGACAACCAAAAATATCTCTAGACATTGTTCCTGCAGGGAGTCATGGAGGTCAAAATTAGCCCCTGTTGAGAATCCTTGTTTGAAATCAAAAGCATTCTATAAATCTTGCAACATATGGCTCTAGTCATTTAACTGTAAAAATGTATGAGCAATACAAATAATAACACAAAACAATGTTAAAACCACACATAACTCTTCAGCTTGAGAATGTTATCCTTGGTCAATAGGCAATACATAATCTGGTAAATAGAGTCGTATTTATCTGGATGGATTTTATTTTACGTAGCTGTATTGTCCACTTTTCTGTATGAATAGATCTGAGCTCTTATAAAAGAGACATTTTCTCAACTTTTTACTTAATTTATGGGGCAAATGAAATGTGATCACATTTTCAGTCTCATTCAATACAATTGAACTTGGAAAATACAACTGTCATTGTTTTATACAAAAGTAACCTTATAAAATTTTGCCTACTTAGAACAAAAGATAAGTACACCATGCTGCATACAAATTCTTCTCCTGTGTATTTTGAGTTTAATTTCCAACCTTACAATTTGCCTGTTTTTGCTGTTGTCATCTAATTTCTAGGCTTGTAAACAATGTCTTCTAAGACCCAGAAGTTCCCTCTAAACTCTCCCTTCCTTTGCACATCAGGAACTAGTGCAATTTCAAGAAAAGTAAAGCATAGTGTTGGGGCAGGGGAGCGGGGAGAAAAGGGAGTTTACAAAAAGAAATATATAAAAATGAGAATATTAAGATATCTACTTCTTTTGCTGAGTAGAAAATGTGTTGTGACAGCAGGCATTTGTCCCAGCACAGGCTTGGTGAGAGAAGAAGAGTTCCCACTCCAACTGCTCAATGGCACCCACCAGAGACTGGCTAAAGTCCCAAGTCTTTGAGAGCTCTTAGAATATAGTGTCACAGGAGAGGCCAGTAGGTTGTAGGCATTTTCTCACTGAGAAGTCCAATAAGAATATTTTCATGAATGTTTCTTATTATTTTCTTATATACCGGAATTCAGGCACTGTCCAAACATTAATGAAGTATTCATCACACTGAGCCTGCTGCTTTCCTTAGCGGAAAAAGGAAAAGCCTGGCTGTCCTTGTTTACCCCTTCCTGGATGAACAGTAGAAGAAGAAAGACTCATTTCAATCTGCATTCAGGAAATCGAAGGCCTGAGGGCACAGAATATACAAATCTCCTGTATTCATAAACTTCTCAACCTACAGATTTTTACAAGCAGAACAAAAATTGTTTCTTTTCTGCATACAAAGAACAGGGCTTTACAGTTGTGTTCAGTCATTTCAATCTGTTCTCTCAGGGTAATTGCCAGGCTACAACATGTTTGCTGTTGTCTTGCTTTGTCAACATACATCCTATCATTTCTGATTTATGAAAATTCAGTGGGAATATTGTAAGTGCTGGCAAGAAGAGGTATATATTTTCTTGAAAATAGAAAAAGATAATAAAATAATTGATAGCCATAAAAATGGTGAAGGTGGGGTAGGGAATGAGTTATTTACAATCAGGAACAATTATATAAAACAAAGAATATCAAAGAATATTCACAAACAACTTGAAAAAGGTATTATGTCTAACTGGTTTTTTATACTAGTTTTGCTATAAACATTTCCAACTGCCTATCGGGTCTTTTGACCTAGAAGCTTGAATACAATTTTAGTTTGGGAGAAGAAAATCATGTCGTGTTTCTTTGTCTTATTTTGTTTTGTTTTGTTTTGCTTTGATGGTCTAGTATCCATTAGGGGTGGAGGGGATGTAGAAGAGATATGATTGATGGTAATCAGTTATTAGCTTGATCTTTGAACTTGCAGAAATAGTATGCCTCCTCCACCAGCCATGTAATATTGGAATGTCCAAATCATTCACGAAAAAAAAAAAAAAACAGCTATTAAAGGGAGTAGTTTTCAAAACTTTATTTACCCTGCTGTGTTGTCTTAACTTGCCTGGCCTCAATTTCTGTGTACAGATCTAAGGACACAGCTTATATTCAGATTACCATGTGCTTGCTCACACTTCATCATCATATTCAGTATTCTGTGGTTTCTTCTTTGGAAATATTAGCCAAAAACAAACTCAGTATAGGCAGACATGTCTTGCTGTGCTTGACTTTATTACATCTAGCAGCTATTACATTTTTTCAAATGATACATAATAACTATTTTATGTATTGGGTACATGGGACATTTTGGTAGGTGCATAAAATGTGTAATGATTCATTGGGAGGCCGAGACGGGCGGATCACGAGGTCAGGAGATCGAGACCACCCTGGCTAACATGGTGAAACCCCGTCTCTACTGAAAAAAAATACAAAAAACTAGCCGGGCGAGGTGGCAGGCACCTGTAGTCCCAGCTACTCAGGAGGCTGAGGCAGGAGAATGGCGTGAACCCGGGAGGCAGAGCTTGCAGTGAGCTGAGATCTGGCCACTGCACTCCGGTTGGGGTGAAAGAGCGGGACCCCTCTTAAAAAAAAAAAAAAAAAAGAAAAGTGTAATGATTCGATCAGAGTAACTGAGATATCCATCATCTTAAATATTTGTCTTTTCTTTGTGCTGGAAATATTTGAATTAATCTCTTTTAGCTATTTTAAAATATACAGTACATGATTGTTAACTATAGTCAGCCTACTGTGCTACTGAACACTGAATTTTATTCCTTCTATCTAACTGTAATTTTGTGGCCATTAACCAACTTCTTTTCATCTCCCACTCTTCCCTATCCTTCCCAGACTCTAGCTACCACCATTATACTCTCTACCTCCATAGGATCCATTTTTTAACTACCACAAATGAGTGAAAACATGCAGTATTTGTCTTTCTGTGTCTGGCTTATTTCACTTAACATAATGTCCTCTGGACTTATTTGTGTTGCTGCAAATGACAATATTCCATTCTATTTTATGACTGAATACTATTTTCATATATATATATATATGAAAAATATATATGTATAAGTAGTTATATCACATTGTCCTTACCCCATTGATGTACACTCAGGTTGATTCCATATCTTGGCTATTGTGATTAGTGCTGCAATTAAACACAGAAGTGTGGATACCTCTTCCACATGCTGATTTCATTTTTTGCAAATTGAAGGTTTGTGGCAACCCTGCATTGATCAAGTCTATCTGTGCCATTTTCCCAATAGTATGTGTTTACTTTGTGTTTCTACATCACATTTTAGTAATGCTCACAATATTTCAAACCTGTTAATTATTATCATGTCTGTTAGGATGATCAGAGATCTTGGATGTTACTATTGTAATTGTTTTGGGGTGCCACAAACAGTGCCCATATAAGATGGCAAATTTAATTGATAAATATTGTGTATATTCTGACAGTTCCACTAACTGGCCATTTCCCCATCTTTCTCCTTCCCCTTGCACTGCCTTACTCTCTGAGACACAACAATATTGAAATTAAGCCAATTAACAAACCTGCAGTAGATTCTAAGTGTTCAAGTGAAAAGAAGATTTGCACATCTCTCACATTAAATCAAAAGCTACAAATGATTAAGCTTAGTGAGGAAGGCATGTCGAATACCAGGTTAGGTGGAAAACTAATCCTCTTGCTCCGGTTGAGCAAGTTGTGAATGAAAGGGTACGTTCTAGAAGAAAATTAAAAATGCTACTTCAGAGCTAGTCATGGTAGTTTACTCTTGTAATCCCAGCACTTTTAAAGGCCAAGGACGGGCAATCACTTGAGACCCGGAATTTAAATGGTCTGGATAGAAGACTAAACCAGCCAAAACATCCCCTTAAGCCAAAACCAAATTCAGAACAAGGTTCTAACTGTCTCCAGGTCTATGAAGCCTGAAAGAGGTGAGGAAGCTTCAGAAGAAAAGTTGAAAACTAGCAGAGGTTGGTTCATGGGATTTAAGGAAAGAAGCAATCTCCACAACTATGTGCAAGGGGAAGTTGCAAGTACTGATGTAGAAGCTACATCAAGTTATCTTGAAGATCTAGCTAAGATCATTGATGAATGTGGCTACACTAAACAACAGATTTTCAGTGGAAACAAAACAGTCTCCTATCAGAAGAAGATCCCATCTAGGACTTTCACAGTTACAGGGAAGAAGTCAATACCTGTCCTTCAAAGTTTCAAAAGACAGGCTGACTCTTGTTACAGAATAATGCAGCTGGTGACTTACAAGTTAAAACCAATGCTCATTGCCATTTCCAAACTCCTAGGATCCTTAAGAACCATGCTGAATCTATCATGCCTGTCCTCTATAAATTAAAACACACACACACACACACATAACCTCTGTAACAGCAAATCTTTTTACAACATGGTTTACTAAATGTTTTCAGCCAATTATTGAGAGCTACTGCTCCAGAAAAAAAAGAATTCCTTTCAAGATATTACTGCCCATTGACAATGCACATAGTCATTCAAAAGCTCTGATGGAAATGTACAAGAAAATTAATGTTTTTAATGCCTACTAACACAACATCCATTCTGTAGCCCATGGATCAAGAAGTAATCTCAGCTTTCAACTCTCAATGTTTAAGAAATACATTTTGTAAGGTTATAATTGCTTTTGCTAGTGATTCCTCTTTGGATCCATTGAAAACCTTCTGGAAAAGGTCCATTGAAAATCTTCTGGAAAAGGTCCATTGAAAACCTTTTAAAAAAACTTCACCACTCTAGATGTCATTAAGGATATGCTTGATTCATGGGAGGAGGTCAAAATCTCAATCTTAACAGGAGTTGGGAAAAAGTTCATTCCAAACTTTGAGGGATTCAAAACTTCAGTGGAGGAAGTCACGCAGATGTGGTAGAAATAGCAAGAGAACTAGGATTAGAAGTGGAGCCTGAAGGTGTGACTGAGTTGCTGCCAATCTCATGATATAACTTGAAAGAATGAGGAGTTGCATCTTAGGGATGAGCAAAGAAAGTGGTTTGTTGAAATGGAATGTACTCTTGTTGAAGATTCTGTGAACAAGGTTGAAAGGACAACAAAGGATTCAGAATGCTCTATAAACTTAGTCGATAAAGCAGCAGCAGGCCTTGAAAGGATTGACTACAATTTTGAAAGGTAGGTAAAATCTTTCCTGAAGAGTCCATCGATGTGACAAACTTCATTGTTGTCTTATGTTAAGAAATTGCCACAGCCACCCCAACCTTCAGCAACCACCACCCATCAACAGCGAGGAAAGGCCCTCCACCAGCAAAAAGATTGTGACTCACTGAGGGCTAAGATGGTCATTAGCATTTAGCAATAAATTATTTTTAATTAAGTTTTGCACATTGTTATCCATAATGTTATTGCACATCTAATAAAGTACAGTACAGTATAAACATAACTTTTATTTGCACTGGGAAACCAAAAAATTTATGACTAATTTTACTGTGATATTTGCTTTACTGTGGTGGTCTTGGCTAGAATCCACAATATCTATGAGGAATGCCTATATATTTGTAAAATTCTTTCTTGACAGCAAGATCCCCTCTCCTTCACTTCAATAGCCTGTATTCAACCAATTGCCAAATTCCATAGATTTTTACATCTGAAATATCTTTTTGATAGACCCCATCTTGTACTTCAATGATTAATTCCCAAAATTATTTTGTTTCACCTTCAACTGGGCATCCACATCTCTGAATACTGCCCACTTCTTTCCTGCATTCACGTGTCAGTTCTTCATACACACACTTTCAGTCATGTGCAAAATCCCTACTAAAATACACGAATGTCTTCTAGCCACCTAATGACATTAAATAGAAACCCATCCTGCTCATTTTCAAAGGTGCTAACACCGTAACCTCTACTTCAGGCCTCGCACCACTCCAACTTCATCGCTTAACTCTGCAGTTTCCCTGTTCACCAGATTGCTAGAACATTTCGATTACCTGAGCAGGCATGGTTTTATACCTGATATTCTTCTGCTAGGGAATTTCTTTGTTGCATGTTTTAACCTACCAAAACATTATTTATATTTCTAAATCCATTTCTAATGTCTTGTCTATTTTCCCAATTCCTCCCAAGTGTAGGTGAACACTCCTTGATATTGCAGTGATCGCTTCCTGTGGAGTTTTCTTTGTACTCTTTTATGGCATTAACCCCACAAACACCACCTTGAACCATAGATGGTACCTGTGGCTAATGCAATATGTAGACCATCAGCTCCTTAAATGTAGCAACTGTAATTTATTCATCTTTGTGTCTTCTTAGTGCCTGGTACTTATTAGGTACTTCGTGAATATTTATAAATTTATAAATGACTCAATAAAAATTATGGTTAGGAGCTTGAAGAAACATGCAAATATTCATTCATTCATTCAATAAATTTTTTGAATATATGCACATATATATATATCTCACTTGCCAGAAACTCTTCTATGATACATTTCATTCAGTGCTAAGAATTTTTCCCAGATGGAAGCAATTAATATGTATTTGCCAATAATGAACAGAAAGAAGCCAACTCTACTTTTAGAATAATCAATCTACAACATAGCTTTCACCAACAAATCTGGCAGATATAGTTTCTCATAATGCTAAAATATGTAAATGAAATTAAATCTCTCCATGTGTGAATTTAAGCATTATCTCTGCATAAAAATCATGGTATACGGGTATAAGTTTTCACCTTCCAGGATATGCTTGATGCAAAATAAACATATAGCTGTCAGTTCACAGCTTTGTATGACTGGTGTTGGAAAAACTGTAAAATTAGATCTGTTAGCTTTATAACACACTAGATAATGGTAAATTTACACTACAGTAACAGTAAGCATGCAGATTGGGAATATATCTTCTTTGTGAAAACCACCATATCATTGCACTTACTATTTTTTGCTGGTATTTGTGTGAATGATTGAAACTGAGCTATCAGACATCCAAAAAACTGGTATAGCTGTACTTACATGCCGAAATACACATATGCCTACATGCAAAATTTTATAAATTACAATTTGTTAGCGATTGACTGTCACATGGAATAGAGACTGGGTTATAAGTTCTAGCTCTAACTCTGCCAAACTCGGCTTTATTTACTAGCAGCGTAATCCTTCAAATCAATTAGTTATTCTCAATTTAATTTAATGAGGTGAAAAATCACATAATCAAAGTTAGCTTTGAGGAACTTTTGCTTCTGGCCAACATGGAGTAACAGGAACTAGATCTAACCCCTTGCTAGAGACAACCAAATCTAGACAATATATTTGGCACAACGGATTTTAGGACACTGGACATCAGGCAAAGAAAAACAGTGATCCCTGAGGATGGGAAATAAAGAAAGTGATTCTTAGGATTGCCCAGCTTATGTCTCAAGAGTTTCCAGATGATGCTATGGGCAGGGGGAAGCAAGGTGGAACTTGAGGTTCCCTGAGTTGAAAATAAGGAAGCTGAGACTCTACAGAGACCAAGAGCGTATATTTATCAAGACAGAGGACTTAATAGAAACCTGCACAGGGAAAGAACCCTGGATATCTGAAGAAGTGTCTCTGAAATATTCAGCAGTTTATATCAATGCAAAAATGTGAGGAAATTACCCAAGTCTATGGGATAGAACCACCTGTAAGAATAACAGGGAACAGTTGTTGAAACTCAAAAAGACAGAGGGTTGTCCTGTTCTCACCACCCAGACTAGAGAGCCTCATAATTGGCAAAGACATTCAGGTAGAACACTCAGAATGGTCTTGATTCAGTAGTGAGGAATAATTAGTCCTAGATTAAACATACCTCTGGTCTGAAAAAATAAAAAAGATGGAAAAAAAAAGACCAGGTGCTGTGGCTCATGTCTGTAATTCCAGTAGTTTGGGAGGCTGAGGCAGGCAGATCTCTTCAGCCCAGGAGTTCAAGACCAGCCTGGACAACATGGCAAAACCCCATGTCTAAAAAAAAAAAAAAAAAATACAAAAGTTAACTGGGTGTGGTGGCACATACCTGTAGTTCTAGTTACTTGGATGGCTGAAGTGGGAGGATCACTTGAGCCTGGGAGGTCAAGGCTGCAGTGAGCCATGTTTGCAACACTGCACTCCAGCCTGGGTGACAAAGTGAGCCCCCGTCAAAAAAAAAAAAAAATTAGCCAGAGCCAACAAGGCAAAATTCACAATGCCGGTTACTTAATCAAATATTAGCAGGCATGCAAGGAACAAGAAAAATATAAATCATAAATAAAATGAAAATTAATCGAATCTGACCCAGATATTAGAATTATCAGACAAGTACATTGAAATGATTATTATAACCATATTCCATATGTAAAAAAAGTAAGTAAAGACATGAAAGACATAAAAACACACAAATAGAAAACCTACAATATGGGATATAAAATATAGACCATATAGATTAATGGCAAATTAACCACTGCACCCAAAGTAACAAAAAGAAAAAAATAATAATAAAGATCAGATAGGAAATAAGCAAATATAAAAAACTAAAAAAAAAAAAACTGCAGACAAAAATAAATGCAACTACTGCTGATTCTTTGAGAGAATCAATAAAACTGATAAAACTGTAGTCAGGCAGATCGGGAAAAAAGAAGACAAAATTACCAGTATCAGAAATTGGAAAAATGACAACACTACAGATTGTACAGATTAGTCAGGTGGAAGATATAAGATTAATATGCTAAAACCAATTTTAGTTTTATATATTAGCAATAGGCATTGGATATTATAATTCTAAAATAATAATACAGACCAGGTGCAGTGTCTCATGCCTGTAATCCCAGCACTTTGGGAGGCCGAGGCGGGTGGATCACGAGGTCAGGAGATCAAGACCATCCTGGATAACACGGTGAAACCCCTGTCTCTACTAAAAGTAAAAAAAATTAGCTGGGTATGGTGGTGGGCGCTTGTAGTCCCAGCTACTCTGGAGGCTGAGGCAAGACAATGACGTGAACCTGGGAGGCAGAGCGTGCAGTGCCCTCCCCTGGGCACTGCACTCCAGCCTGGACGACCGAACAAGACTGCGTCTCAGAAAAAAAAAAAAAAAGTAACAGGCTGCCTTTAAAATTCATGTGGAAATGCAAACAACTTAATATTACCAAATACAACTTTGAGAAGCAGAGCAAAGTGAGAGGGCTAACATTAACTAATTTCAAGATTTATTGTAAAGCTGCATTAATAAATACAGTGTGGTACTAGCACACAAATAGATCAATGGAATGGAGTAGTTATTGCAGAAATAGACCTGCACCTATAGACAACTGATTTTCAACAAAGATGCAAAAATAGAGAATGGATTGTCATTTCAATAAGTGGTGGCTGGAACAACTGAATACCCACATGCAAAAGCATGAACTTTGATACCTAATTTATATCATAATGAAGTTAATACAAGAGAAATCATAGACCTAAATGTAATACATAAAACTCCAAAATTTTTAGAAGAAAGATGAGGAAAAATCTATATGATCTTGGGTTAGACAATAATTTCTTAAATATCAATCATGTATCAGTGAAAAGATATTGGTAAAGCAGACTTTACAAAATTAAAACTTCTGCTCTCCAAATGACATTCTTAAAGAATAAAAAGAAAGTCATAGACTGGAAAAAAAATATTTGCAAAGCCTAATTTTGATAAAAGACTTTTATTGAAAATATAAAAAGAGCATGCAAAATGCAATTTAAAAAATACAAATAGTTCAATTAAACAAATTAAATAAATGCAAACAGACACTTCTCCAAAGAAGATATGTGAATAGCAGATACATATATGAAAAGATTCTAAACGGTGTTAATTGTTAGAGAAGAGCAAATTAAAACTACAATGAGATGCATACCTAATAGGATGACTATAATTTAAAGGACTAACCAAATGTTGGCAAAGATGTAGAAGAACTGGTATTCTCATACAGCACCAGTGGGAATGTATAATGGTCAACCACTTTGGAAAACCACTTGACAGTTTCTTAACAAGTTAGCATAAACTTAGAATATGATCTCGCCATTCCACTCGTAGATATTTACCAAGATAAATAAAAACAAATGCCCACACAAAGACATGTATAGAAATGTTCCAAAAAGCATTATATTTGTAGTAGCCCACAAGTAGGAATGACACAAACATTCATCTCAAAGTAATTACGCTGAATGAAAGAAGCCAAACAAAAAAGTACACACTACATAATTCCATTTATATAAAACCCTAGAAAATACAACTAATTTGCAGTACAGAAAGCAGATCAGTGGCTGTTTGGGAATAGGGAGTGGTTAATGAAGGAGAATGACAAGGGGCACAAGAAGACATCCAGGTGTTAGATATATGTTCACTATTTTTACTGTGATGATGGTTTCATAGGTGTATACATCTATCAAAACTTTTCAAATTGCGTATTTTAACTATATACATTATATTGCATATCTATTTTACTTCGATAAAGTTTAAGTTATCTTTGAAAACTCACTAACTTGCCCCTATGCTGTATAATAAACATACATATATTTGTATGCAGTACAGACATTCTTGTGCAGAGTAAACTATGGAAACCAAAAAAGTAGATTTACAAAAGGACAAATGGAAAGTGTGCATCCAGATACTGAGGCATTCAAACCACTGAGCTTATAAACACAATGATGAAGAGATGGATAGGGTGAAGAATTCGGAAACATTCTTCCGGCATGCAAGGTTTAAAAAATTCCATTATAATATAAAACTAATAACTTGAATACATGTTACTAGATGTGTTTGTTATTGCACAAGATAATAGAATCATAAAGTTTTGTTGTTTGTTGGCATATATTAAAATTGTTTATATGATGAGGCTTCACTGCAATTTCTGCCTATTTGGATGAATATAAAAATCAGCTTCCACCTCAACGGTCTTGTCTTTGCCTGTTTTATGCTGTCTTAACAGAATACTACAGACTGAGTAATTTATTAGAAACAAACATATTTGGCTCATGGTTCCAGAGGCTGGAAAGTCCAAAATCAAGGGATCACATTTGGTGGTGGGCTACTGACTGTGTCACAACACAGTGGAAGGCATCACATGGGTGAGAGAACAAGGCTGAACACATCCTTCTATCAGAAACCCACTACCGCAATAAGTAACCCACTCCTGAAATAATGACATTAATCCATTTTTGAGGATGGAGCCCTCAAGACCTTATCACTTCTTACAGGTGACACTTCTCAACAGTGCTGCATTTGGGATTAAGTTTTCAACACAGGAGCCTTAATAATACATTCAAACCACAGCAAGCCTGGATAGACTAGTGGGAAAGTCACCATGTAACATTTATAACACAACGTTGTTATGGCTATACAGAGGCAATTGATTTTGCTAGGGACAGAGGATTTGATAAAGTTGTAGAGAGGAGGTGAAATTAGAACTGTATCTTGAATTGTACGTTGATATTTTCTAAAAACGGAAGCAAAAGCTTACTTCAGAAAGTAGTGCCTTTCCTTGACCAAAAGTAACCTTGAAAATAATGAAGTTGGCTGGACAAAGTGGCTCAGGCCCGTAATCTGAGCACTTTGGGAGGTAGGCGGATCACAAGGTCAGGATTTCGAGACCAGCCTGGCCAACATGGTGAAACTCCGTTTCTACTAAAAATACAAAAATTTAGCCAGGTGTGGTGGTGCTCACCTGTAGTCCCAGCTGCTTGGAAGACTGAGGTAGGAGAATCACTTGAACTCAGGAGGTGAAGGTTGTAGTGAGCCGAGATCGCACCATTGCACTCCAGCCTTGGTGACAGAACAAAACTCTCTCTCAAAAAAGTAATAATAATAATAAAGAAGTAGGGACTCCAAAAATATGTCTTTTGAACTGCCCCCAAAGCTTTTAAACTGCTATTTCCAAGCCTCGCATTGACTACCATATTTTAAGCTTTTATGTGTATTATCTCACTGTTTCTTGACATTAGCTTGGCAAAAATGAATGATATATTCCCAATTTATAGATCTGAAAATACATACATCACTTTATACTAAGGTACAATGTGATCTTAGAAGTTTACAGCAAGAAATATTTATTTCCTGCTCACATTACAGGTCTACATTGTGAATCAACTGTTTCTGTGCTCAGCATCTTCTCCTGTTTACCGAGACCAAAGCTGAAGGAACAACACTTACCTATGACATACCAGTACTGATCTTTTAACAAAGGAAAAGACCAATATTAGTGCCATAAGGTGGCTCTTAGAGCTTCTGTTCACATTATGTTGGCTAAATGTTACATGGCCAAAAATGTACTATAATGGAGGGATGTCTAATCCTCCCTCAGAGAGATGTACCATGAGCCACGCAGGCATGGGAAGGGATGTGTCATTCTCTCACTATGAGGACCTGCAAATATATTGAACCTCATGGAACTAAGACTTTAAAAAGTTGGTGTAACTTGCAGATCATGGAACAGAGCCACCCAGGTTGCAGTGCAGTGGCGTGATCGTGGTTCATCATAACCTTGAACTCCCAGCTCAAGTGATCCTCCTGCCTCAGCCTCCTGAATAGTTGGGACTACATACACACACTGTTATGCCTGGCTAATAATTTTAATTTTTTTAAGAGATGAGGCCTTGCTATATTGCCCAGGCTGGTCTTGAACTCTCAATCTCAAGTAATCTTCCCAGCTGACCTCCTAAACTGTTGGTATTATAGGCATGAGCCACTGTGCCCAACAACAGTGAATTCTGGGCAACAAAGCCCAGAACCTAGGCTTTTTACATTCCACCTAGTTTCCCCTTTCATGAGTCTTGAAAAGGCAAGACTGATCGTGATTCATCTTAATTGTAGGAAATGCTCTTTGGAGGGAACAGGGAATCTAAAGTGTATGTGGTTGTAGAAAAGAGAGAAAGAATGATACAGACATAGAGGTACAGAGACAGAGACCCACAGATATGAACTGTGGAGAGATGCAGACAGATATTGATAGCTTAGTCTTCCCTCATTCTGTAGTTATAGAAGAGGATAAATTCTGAATTTCTCTCTGAATTTATGATATGCCTCCCTAAATATGGAGTAAAATATCAATAAGAGTCTGAGGAGTCATGCAACACATCACTTGGCATTTATTAAGCACACCGTGGATAAAGCACTAAACTAAGTTCTCCAGAAAGACATCAGTCAGGCTGGCCATGGTGGCTCGTGCCTATAATCCCAGAACTTTGGGAGTCCAAGGTCCGTGGGTCATTTGAGGTCAGGAGTTCGAGACCAGCCTGGCCAACATGGTGAAACCCCATTTCTACTAAAAAAAAAATTACAAGAATTAGCAGGGTGAGGTGGTATGCACCAGTAATCCCAGCTACTTGGGAGGCTGAGGCAGGAGAATTGCTTGAACCCAGGAGGAAGAGGTTGCAGTGAGCCGAGATCACACCACTGCACTCCAGCCTGGGCAATGGAGTGAGACTCTTTCTCAAAAAAAAAAAAGAAAAAGAAAAGAAAGACATCAATCAGACTGCAACCCATATGCAACAATATGAGAATGCATACAACCCAAACAACAAATTCTTAATCCCTATAAGGGCAATTTCAGAAGAGCTGCTAATTGGGAAGTTATCCTCAATGCAAGTTAACCTCAACTAATGTCAATTTTAAACAAGAGTTTGCAAACATGACCACATGGCTCCTCTTGCTCTTCTGCCATGAGCAGTTCTTGCCCCTCTGGGTTTACTTCCCTGGAGTGCTTTAGTATACTAGCATTTCTGTATTAAAACAGAAGGAAATGCAATACAGAGAAACTGGTCCCCTTGCCTGGAGCTGTAACATCAATCAATGGAAGAGGGTAGACTTCAGTAGTCACTGAGTCCCAGTCATCCTCTTCTGTCCTTGGAATGGTTCTGACAGAATGTCACTTGCCCAAAGTCAAACTTCTTTGAGGTATTTCTTCTAAAATCTTTGTAAGGCAATAATTGGAGGAGACTGCATGCAGCAAAGAAAAGAAGATAATTATTTGGCATTCTACACATGACAGAACTAATTAATTGTCTGTCCTTTTTAAAGAAATGCTGTCACTTTAAGTCTGCACTTAAGCTGTGTTTTAAGAAGCCAGTTGCTAAGTGTATCTAGGGAAACCTGGCAAAAAACTGTTTGTAAGTACATTTTATTTTACCTTATATAGAATATGTCAAATACCAGTTGGGAGAGGTCAGGAAAGAGAAAATACATAAAAGATCAGATTTTTAAGATTGTATAGTATGATTCTTAGCTTGAGCACAGCTGTGTCCACTGGTGAGAGTTAAGATATGTCATGGCCATAGCTTGGGAACTACTGGGGAATCTATTTGCATGGAAGCCTAATGGGACCCTGAGGAAATAACTGAACCTGTCTACATTGCTGAGGTTCAGACATACACAGTTCTGGAAAACTGAAAGGCCAGACAGAAGTGTATCAGCAGGAGAAGAGTAGGAGGGTAGGGAGTGGGCTGATAGCAAATGTGTTCCCCAAAAGACAGCCAGCATTCACACTGGCTCAGAGAAAACACAATGGAACATGTATTCACATAAATGCAGCAAGGGGGCTATAATTACAAAATGAAATTTCAATTTCTCAATGGTAGGCGCTGTCAGTGTCCTGCTTCATTCACCAACAACCATGGTGGACATTTCCATGCATGCTGACAGCCCATTGTGGACATTCCTGTTCATGACCGACAGCCTTTCAGAGCCTGCATGTCTGTTTTTCAGTCTTGGGGCTTTCGGCAGAATTGTGGGAGCTTGTTAGTGCTATGGGATAGCCCCAAAATGCTGGAGATTTAACCCCCAGGGACATCCTTTAACAAGTGAGATATGAGAGTCAGTGGATAAATACCCAAGCTTCCCAGACACCCAGTAGGACAGTTCTGAGTCGTATTCTAACCAATATTTCAGAGAGTTCCTGGTAGGATGGAACGACTGTTCCTCCATACACACAGTGTTTAATACCTCTTTGTTGGTGCTTCCTCCTCCTCTCTCTCTCTCCACTCCTTTACTTTTGCTTCCTGCAAACACTTCACAAATAAACCAGCTGCTCCCACATTCTTGCCCCAGAGTCTGACTTTTGAGGAATCTAATCTAACTGAACTCCGTGTCTTATTGGGCCTAAATAACTCAACTTTTGAACTCCATTGAAAGAGTGTAATACAAAGGGTAAAAAGACTTTATCATCCACTCTGCCAGACCACCTCAAACCACTGGTACCAAGAAGATTCAAAGTGGTCACCAACAAATAAATGCACACCTAGTAGGTAAGTGAGAGAGAACAGAGTCCTTGCCAGACAGTTCCAAAGAGCATTGGGGTACAATATGAGCTAAAGAGCAGAGGCAGCCCTCACTACCCTCTTGGGGTGACAGGTGCCACTTAAAGAGATCAGCTGAGGGATGTGAGTCAGTAAAGACTAGTGGCATGTTAAGGTCCCAGAGGAGAAGAGAAATAAAGGGAAATGTAAATGTAAGTGTATTTACTCCTATGTTGCTTAGATAGTGAATATTTTGAAATTATAAATGGTAATTGGGAAAAGCAAAATCTGACACAGAAATGAAAACATTCTGTGTCTTGTTATTGATCAAGGCAATTGTGGTTATTTCTTCCTTGGGGCCAGGTTTTAGGAAATGAGTGTTGAGCAGATCACAGGCAGCAAAACATAGAGAGCTAAAGAGAAAATAGGAAGTAATGAAGAACCACCCAAGTAGTGTACCAAAGAAGAGAGGAGTCACTGAGAGTATTTCCAAAACTGAGATTTTGGTGAAGGATTATCTCCAAAGTTAAGGTGAGAAATAGACGCAAGAGATTATAGAGAAATCAACGTAATAATTAAAACAACTAAAAAATAGTAAGGTGAGCTACTAGTATATAAGTTTAAATTTCCAATTTTGAAGGAAATGTTGAATTTAGAAATTGTTAAATTTTGCTTAGCAGGAACCCAAAAGCCATAAAGGAGATAAACATGTTTCACCATACCAAATAAAAACATCTGTTGGGAGGCTTAGGCAGAAGAATCGCTTGAACCAGTGAGGCGGAGGTTGCAGTGAGCCAAGATCACACCACTGCACTCCAGCCTGGGCGACAGAGCAAGACTCCATCTCAAAACAAACAAACAAAATTGTAGGCTTTTTTGTTTACAAAAAACATTACACCTGAAATTAAAAAAAATTATTCGAATGCCTAAAATAGTTAATTTATGAAGAGCTTTTGCAAGCCAATAGGTAAAAGATAAGAAAACTAATTTTAAAATACATCTAAGGATCCCACTGGATAGTTCACAGAGGAAACCCTAGTATCAATAAATACATAAATGAGATATTTCTCTCGATGGCCCTCTTTGCCTCTGCATGTCACCACTGCTTTAGCATGGACTCTGGCCTGGACTGCCAGTCATTTGGTCCCCTTTGATGGTTTTCTCAGGCCCTTCTTGTAAGAGGAAGACATTTAAGAAATTCTACTCTTCCTGGTCCAGCACCAAGGTGAAAGAGATACAAGACAAGCACAGCTTTCTACTTCTAAGATTAACAGTATCTTATGACACAACTCCAGTTACTTTATTAGCAGTCTATTTTATCTGCCTCACTTAAAGTGCTACTGGTGCTTGCATCCAAGAACAATTTCTATTATATATTCAGATCTTATTCTTACCTTATAAATTACCCTATTCTAGCACCAAGACGGTGTATAGGGAAGAAAACCCAACCTGTTACCTTAGCATCAAAATTCCTGCTACAAATTTTAATAAATGTATATTCCAATTTTATGAGATACAGAAGTATAAATCAACTTAAGTCAGCAGTTTTTTTTTATCATTAATTTTTATTTTCTTACTAACAAAGTTTAGTTTCCATACAGACTGTCCAAAAAATGCCAATCCAAACTATACTTCAATAGTCGTATTGGGAAAAGTTTTCAGTTATCAGTAATCATGCCTCAGATGGAGCTTGTTGGTCATAATACTGCCACTGAGCAAAGCTAAGGAGGTTTATTTTATTTTGATTAATTTTTCCATTTTGTATGGTTTAAATGTTTCTTCCCTCCAAAATTCATGTTGAAATGTAATTCCCAATGTGATAGTGTTGAGAGATGTGGACTATTTAAGAAGCACTGGGTCATGAGAGCTCTACCCTCATGAATGAATTAATCCATTCACAGATTAGTGGGTTATCAGGTAATGGGACTGCTAGTTGTATAAAAAGAAGAGGGATCTGAGTTAGCATGTTAGCATACCCATTCTCCTTGCCATGTGAGGTATGCAACCTCAGGACTCTGTAGAGTTCCAACCAGCAAGAAGGCTCTTACTGTGCCCCCATGACAATGGGTTTCCAGCCTTCACTGTGAGAAATAAATTTCATTTCTTAGAAGGCAGGCTAAGATGCTAATGCAAATGTGAATTTGTGGGCAAACATATGCAATTTAACTTGAACTGAGATCTTTCCTCCACATCTTGGTAATGAGCTTAGTAATAACCCAAGTCTCCTTCAGACCAAACCTTAGACCTCAAAATCCAAACAACAAAACAATTGCACAAGGAGAGAATCACTCGACAAGCAAATGCATTTCTCAATAATGAATACTCCGTGATATACAACTAGACAAAAAGAGGGATTCAGCCAGAGATAATATGCTCAAGGCTGGGTATTATTAGCTAGTTCATTCATTGCGTGAAAAGGATTACCTCTGTGGCCACAAATAAATTCCAAAGCCTCTGATGTCACGAAGATTTTTTGTCTTCTTGAAAAAGAGACAGTACTAGAATTCCACTCTATTGATTTCCAACTCTAAAAGGATTCTTGAAGTAAAGATATGGACAGAGGGTCTTGCGCAAAAAGGGATGGTTAGATTTACCTACTGTATTCTCTCCCTACCATTCTAAAACAAGGTTTGCTATAGGTTGTCAAATATATACACAGGCTATACATTTATAGCACATATCAGAACTAGAAGGAGGTAGCTTACCTGAGCTAGAAGACATGGAGGAAGTTAGGAAAATTGCTACACTAGACTCCATCTTTCCAGGGTGCTGGACCTTGACCTACATCATCTCATCTCTGAGATGAGATAATTTATGCTTAAGATAATATATGCTTAATGACACTGCCTCTTTCTTTTTGTGTCTTTGAAAATAGAAGAAAAAACACACTCGAGAGATTTCATGAAAAATTGAAATGTATTTAACGCATGGTTATTGGCCTACATATGGCCAAGGTCTATTTAGTTGAAACTGCTAAGTATCTTCACTGGTTCTCAAGAAATCCCCAGCTTTGGTTCCACTGCTCTGACTTCTCTGTACCATTTTATTTGTTCCAGTGAGATGCTGCATAGTGAACAGCCAAGCACTGAAAAACCAGCAGTTTGCCGATTTGACCATTGTAACCAATCAAGAAATACAGAAATATTCCCTACTTAAAGCAGAAAAAAATATATATTTCTTATAAATAATGCAGTTTTAAGTATTCTGTTATAAGAAACAAAAATCAGACCAAGACATTTTTATTTCTTTATTATTATTGATGTCATTGTTGTTATCATTATTGATCTATTTGATGTAACAGAGACAGATGGAGATGTTGCAGGACAGTTCTCCAGGTGACCTTGGTCTTACTCAGTTGTCCTCCCTTTCCCACTTGTAGTTCTCAATAATAAATGTCGAATTTGCTGAGAATGCAAAACTCTGAAATGGGGGGTACTGACCAGAATAGCTGTGTTCCAAGGACCCCTAGAAACAGGATATCCTTCACTGATTTAATTCAGTGTGTCATTAGCCCTCAGGTTATAAAACCTACATCAGGCTGGGTGTGCTGGCTCACGCAATCCCAGCACTTTGGGAGGCTGAGGCAGGTGAATGACCTGAGGTCAGGAGTTTGAGACCAGCCTGGCCAACACGGTGAAACCCTGTCTCTACTAAAAATACAACAATTAGCCCGGCATGGTGGCACATGCCTGTAATCCCAGCTACTTGGGAGGCTGAGGAGGAGAATAGCTTGAACCAAGGAGGCAGAAATTTCAGTGAGCTGAGATCACGCCATTGCACTGGGGAACAAGAAAGAAACTCTGTCTCAAAAAAGAAAAAGAAAAAAAAACCCTAGGTCAGACTGATTTCTGGGGTCCCTCAGCTGCAGTGCAAGCGAGGTACATGCAGATGAGAATCCCTCTATCCTGGGCAGCTTTTTTGAGCCTTTGGGGACAGACTCAGAATGAATCCTGGGCTTCTACCACCCGTGTTTTCTATATATAAGTAATAAACCTGCATCACGTAACTTGTGATGTATGTGGGCGTTCTGTCTCACCAGACTCAGACAAGCTGGTGACCAGTGTACAGTGAGCCTGCTTCACAGACGTGTGCTAAAGTCTGCTCCTATGACTGTAATTTTGTCAATTTCTTCTTGAATTTTTAATATCTTTAGTTGCATATATTTCATAGATTTTATTTAATGATTCAACAGTTATGACTGTGATATTTTCACTGTGGAAATTTAATCTTTGTCAACATTTTAAAACATCTTCCTCTCATATTATCATTTTTGTATTGTGCTTTCTAATCTTAACATGGATAAGCCAGTATCTTTCAGTTGGCATTTGTCTGATATATCTTCCACTCATTTCTTTGTTTTTTTAGCCTTTCAATTTCTGAAGAAGTAAACAGGTTTAATAACATCCACACAGTCTTTGAAAAGGTCTACAAATCAAAATAGTGAGCCAAACAGGTCTCCCTTTTGTGAGACAGAACAGACAGAGAAAAATATATTTTATTGTGCTGGGGGGAACACAGTTGGTGAGAAAGGACAGAAGCATGCTAGTGGGGGCCACAGGAAGCTCTCTGCTTTGCTAGTGCTGTTTTTGTAGTTATTGAAATTGTGAGCAGTCACTGAATAACTGTGATCTTAGAGAGGTTCCTCAACCTCTCTGTCTCTCAGGCCTACCTTGTCTATAAAATCAGGATGATGACAACACATAATTTCTAGGACAGTTGTGAAGATTAAGAAGGTTAATACAAGTAAAATGCATATACCAACTCCTGATGCATCGCAAGTGTTCACAAAACGTGAGGTAATATCATTATTTTTAATATTACTTATGTCACAATCTTTGTTCCATTCCAATTGTTTTCCAATTTTCCTTCAGCTATGGAGCCTGTCATTGGACATTTAGGGGTATTGGTGATAGGTTAAAGCTGCAGTTGTCAGTAGGAATGTGAACCCATTAAACTGTGCTTGCTGTTTTATTCTTTTAAGTTTTAACCTGGTAGAAAATGCTGTACTTGGCATGATCATTTTTTCCCCACAATATTAAAAGGTATATAGAAATAGATTATCTTAGATCTCCTCAAGCCTCCCTTCCCAAGAAGAAAATGTGTAACCAGGTTTGTATAGTCTTTCTGAAGCATTCTGTAAACGCTTTAAAATAAAAGTTCAAGGGAAAAGAAATTCAAAAGGCAGTTCTCCATCTTTACACACGCTCCTGCCCTTATTAATACCTGTTGTGTATGGTATAATTTTTTTCCTATTATAAATTTACCGTAGTTTACTTATCTAGCAGAGTATTCCACCAGCAGTCTATTGATAAGACAGTTAATGTTTTCCTTGGTTTATTAATTATTTTATTTGAAAAAAGAGAAAAAGTCACAATGAATATCCTTGCACATTTAGATGCATATTTTCTGTAGGATACAGTTTTGAAAATATAGTTCTAGGCCAAGAGTGTGAGCACTTCTAATTTTGGCAAATATTGCCAAGTTGCCTTCAATGGAGTTTCCGCCATTTACATTTCCAGCAATAGTGTGTAAGTAGAGAATTCTGTTTTTCCCATACATTTGCTCTCAGTATATTATCAAACCTTTTTATCTTTGCCAGCCTGATACTGTAAACAGTTTTTCATTACAATTTTAACTTACTTGTCTTTATTAAGAATGAGATATGACAGTACGCAGTTGCTCACACCTACAATCCCAACACTTTGGGAGGCTGAGGCAGGAGGATAATTTAAGCCCAGGAATTTCAGACCAGCCAGGGCAACATGGTGAAACCCTGTCTCTAAAAAAAAAAAAAAAAAAAAAAGCCAAGTATTAGTCAGGCATGGTGGTGCATGCCTATAGTCCCAGCTTCTCGGGAGGCTGAGGTGGGAAGATTGCCTGAGCCCGGGAGGTCGAGGCTGCAGTGGGCCGTGTTTGTACCACTGAGCTCCAGCCAGGTTGACAGAGCAAGATCCTGTCTCAAAACAAAACAAAACAAAACAAATACGAGATTGGTGGCTGCATTTTCCACCATCATCTAACATTTGTGTTCGTGAGATGGTATAGGTGAATATGTCAGTCTTTGCTTAGCTGTATGCTTTGAAGCTTTATGGTTGGCAGCCGAAACTTTAGTTTTTTCTTGCTTATCACAGAAATATTTTTAAAAAACCAAACTGCAGCTTTCTTAACCTAATATTTTGTTTCTCTTATTTCATACTTTTAAACCAATTCAATAACATCTCTAAATTGCAGTGGCCGCAAAAGTTCTCAGGGAATTTTATACATCTATTAATTTTCTTTTCTGTGAAAATATGCTAAGAAAATGTAAAGAAGGAAATCCTTTTCTGCTTGCCTACAGCAATTTAAAGTCCTCTGATGAATGGTTAGCTGGTAAAGCAAGGCCTCCAAAGCAAGGAAAATAGAATGATTAGCTTCTGTATTTTAAATTAGGAATGTCTACTCTGAATATATAAGCAATCAGATAGCCATTTACACAGAAGTAAGAGGAGCTAAAGATTAATTCATTGTATCAAGCATAAAAACGCAACTTTTCCCAAAGAATAAAACTTCCTTTTAAGAAGATTATAATATTTAAATTGTGGTATTTTCCATATTATTTTTTTTCTGCTCAGGACTAAGTATAAATACACAGGCATACGTTTTGACAAAGAAAAGAAAATATATTTTTAGCCTGAAAACTGAATCACAAAATGCCAATAAATCTGAATATGGTTATTAATATGAACCATTTCTAACAGAGGTGAGTACTCCTCAGATGAGTTGATATTTCTATTTATAATCTAAAATACATAGATTGTCTAAAACCTCTTGTTATAGCTCATTGCTCTGTTACAGCATGTACAATGACAATGCTTGAATCAATGTATAAGTTGTGCTGAACAATTTTATTGTTATGTTAAATGGTAAAGATTTCCCCCAATGTGTGTTTCCTGTATTCACATTCTTTTCTCTGTTAAAAAGATTCTGGTTTAATCTAATTTTTCCAAAATGATTTATCTGAAACTTTCACTGGAATTTCTAAATAAATTAAGAAGAATAAAACACTCTAGAACATGCATCTGAAGATTGCACTGTTAGATAAACCTTTATTAGTAAAGAGAATCAATAGTTCATCGAGTTATTATTTTGACTACTATATTTACATATTGACAAAATGGAAAAGATGTATAACATAAGACAGAAGTGACAAGAATCCCCAGAAAGAAGTTCAAAAGAGTACTTTTATTAAAGCACATCCTTACTCTCTGAGAAACTTTTTCGCCAAAATGTATTGAAATACCTGACATGTTTGAGTTAATTTAGAGAAGACTTAAGAAACAGGCGGGGGAATATAGAAATAAAATGTTTATTAGTTGGCACTTTAGGAGGCCAAGGGGGGACAGATCATGAGGTCACAAGATCAAGACCATCTTGGCCAACATGGTGAAACTCCATCTCTACTAAAAATACAAAAACTAGCCGGGAGGCATGGTGGCGGGTGCCCATAGTCCCAGGTACGCAGGAGGTTGAGGCAGGAGAATGGCTTGAACCTGGGAGGCAGAGGTTGCAGTGAGCCGAGATCACGCCACTGCACTCCAGCCCATCAACAGAGTGACAATTCCGTCTAAAAAAAAAAAAAAAAAAAAGGTTATGGTAACAGTGTCGACCAAATTTGCAGAAAAGAAAAATTATGTTAGTATATGACATAGTATACCACAACTGAGAAATGACTGTTGATGTAATAAAAATTATGATTTGGTTATACTGAGCAAATGAAAGATGGAAAGTATGAATGGATGTGATGGTAACCTCCTTCTCACAGTGAAAGTCAATAGTATTTTAAACTTAAAGGTCAAGAAGAAGCAATTGAAGCAAATTACTCAAATTAATAGAAATTAATAAAAAGGTTGTTAAAGGATTTGAAAGAGGTTGCTTCTGGACACCAGGAAGCATGACACATGGGAGGACAGAGGCATGCTGTTTTTTGAAACAAGAGCTATTTATTCTAACTTGTGTTCATGTATAACTTTCATAAAAGTTACCAAGTTAAAAACAAAAATAAAGGTAATATAAGCTTTAAACTTTTTTCAAAGAATACATAAATAATTGAAATGTAATTTTATAACCTCTTCATCATTCTATGCCATAAGTGGTCATTATTAACTATCTGTTCGAGTGCGTGTGTGTGTGTGTGTTTGTGCGCCACAAACTGTTGATAAGAAGATTTACATGTGGTGGAGGAAGATGGATGTTGCATGAGTATTCTTTTATTGTTTGCCTACATTAATCCATTAAGGACACTCAGTATCTTTACTTCAGGGTCCAGTGAGATTCTCCAGAGATGGTTCCTTTGCTCTTTGCTCTCCTGCTTGAAAACATCATAACATCTAGGAATTGGAGAGTCAACACAGAGCACACAAATCTTCACTTTCATTCCACCTACAGTAAGGCATTCTGTTCTAGAAGTGAGACATTGTCTCTTCTCAGGAACAACCCACCAGCAATGAGCAGGAGCAATGCTGGTCTGCACAGACTAGAGAAGAGCCCTGGAGGACTAACTTTCTTGAAAGACTTCAACCAAACACTGTTTTTAGTTTACCTTCATCTCCACTTCAGCAGTGTCTAGTGTCAGCAATTCTCAAGCCCTTTGGAGGTCTCCTGGTGTAAATCAGTTTGCTTAGAACTAGTGTTTTGCTTCCCGTGTCTGATTAGGACTTGGCTTTCTAGGACCTGCTAAGTCAATTACCACTCTTCCATTTGTTCTTCAGTTTCCAGCATTTCATTGCTGATGTCACCTCTTCCAATCTCTTAGTCCTTGCTTATTTATAACCTTAAAAAGTACCTTTACTGTCATTTTATTTTAGTTTCAGGAGGCAGCAGAGGTTAACACCTAGGCAACTCACCATGTTTAAGTTTCCAATTTGCATTTTATAATATACTATTGCTTCTAAAAGCCTTTAGAAAATGATACTAAACTAGAGATATCTGCTAATTTTCATAATCCCAAAACACTAGATTTTCTAAGAGATAGAGTCTTTCATTTAAAAACTAAATATAATTGGATAGCAGGCAATACAAACACACTTTAAAGTAATTTTGATAGGATTTTAAACTCAGCCTTTGTACTGGAACTTAGGCAAACTGAGTTTAAAATGCCTGCTCTAGCAAGTGTTGAATATTTGAATCCTAACTTTTGGTATCAGTATCATAATGGTTTCCTTTCTGCTTTGAAGTAAACAAAAGATCCAAAAAATAAAACAAAAACTTGAACAACTGTGAGACCCATCTACCGTTCACAAATTCTCATTGTATCCATTAAATCTGAAACACTTCAATTATTAGACACCTGCAAACCTATCCTCATAAACGTTTGTTAAGAAATTTAAATTTGAGTACGAAATGAAGGTGGTCATCTTTATAACTAAAAACTGTACATTCTGTTTCAACATTGTAACTTCTTTTTCAACACATTAGAACAAATTTTGGAATATCCTGGTTTGAAAAGAATTCTTATCAAAGGTGATATATGTAGTGGGTCACGAATATTTACCACACTATTAGACCTCACTAAATGTCTGGGACATCAAAGAAGCAGCTTTCCCTTGTTACAGTTATCTGTGCCTTCCAAGCAGCGACCTCTTACCATCTGGGTCATCAAACACAGCAGGGACCAGAGAGGAAAAACAGTCCCTGTTTGGCTTGTGAAAGTACATATCAGGAAGGTCCAATTTAGGAAAGGTTGTTGATGAAAATCAAGGGATTTTCTCAGCATTTCTCATGAACTGATATTAAATTACATTGACTATTTGTACAACTGTAAACATCAGGATTTATAACAAACACAAGCCAGCACTGATAGAAGGAAAAAGATAATTTCCATGAAATATTCTCACTTGCCTCGGTTTAAGATAAGCAAGCATTCTTCAAGATTGTCTTAACAACAACAAAAACGGTATGTGCTAGAATCTGTTAGGCTATATCCTCCCCTTATCATTTCAGGGGCATACAAAAACTTCTTGGGAAGAAAATGGTTCACACAATTTGAAATCATAGTCCAAGGTTATCCTGATGTTTAAGTAACAGACTAGTTCCAACACTTCCCATGCTGCCCTCAGGGGCATTATATCACCAATGTTCTGGAATCAAAGAAGCCTGTGTTCAAATCCTAGGCCTACCACCTACTTGCTGTGTGTATTTGGGCAACTCAGATGATCTCATGTGTATACAATTAGAAAGAAATATTAGTTAGAGTTATTCTGATTGTAAATCCCAGAAACTCTAATAAAGTTGGCTCTAAGCGAAAAAAAAGAAAGAATGTGTGGATTAACATAATTTATTGGCTCTACTCTCCTCTGGGTTGGCTTTGTTTACAGAAGGATTCTCCCCATGGAGCAGCAAAGATGGGCCCTTGCCATTCCAGGTATATGTACCCATGATACTAGACGATTCAGTTAAAAAGGCCCTGTGTCTCTCCCTCAAAAGCCAGACGAATCTCCAAAATGGATTCTGATGGTTTTTCTTGAGTTCTGCTCACCCTTGAGACAATAACTCTGGATAGTGGAATTAGATATAGATTGGTGAATTTGATTTATGTCAAAAGGAGATGAAGACACAATTATAGAATATACCACTGGAACTATTTGGATGGGTACTTTCAGGAAGAAAAAGATGAAGGCAATTCAAAAAGAACCAGATGTCCATGACATGGTCTACTTACCCCTATTTTATGCTCATCATGACAGATATGTGATATAACTTCAGTAAAGTACCTGACACAATGCCTCTCAGTCATTATGTTTAAGAAGCTCGCTTACAGGATCCAGACATTTCACCTATTTACTTAAACATTTGATTTTTTGCCTTTTGCTCAGCAATATCTCAAGCATCTAACCAGATACTGTCTCTTTAATTTCTAAACATATGATGAACATGATCCATTAAAACTAGTACTTGCAAATAAAATAATCCAAAGTTTTTTAAAAAACAAAGTCTGAAAATCTTAGCAATCAAGATACAGATTGCAAGCAATACACTGAGGTCCTTAACAAATCACAGACTGCCAAAGAGCAGAAGACTGCCCGACTTCAGAATAGGAAGCTACATGGAAGTATCAACTTTAACCTTCACTTGGACTGGCTGAGACAGCAGCCATAAACAGCTGCAGAAATGATTTCAGACTTGGATTTGATGTATTATAAAAATGTCTTGTTGAGTCCTGAAAATGAAATCTAGATGTCAAAATTGCTCTTCAAGCAAATATCTTAAGTTCCCAGAATTAGAGACTGATATTTTTCCTAGGTCACCATCACAATTGTAAGGGTGATTCATATATTCAGTGTTTTAACTCAGATACATCTACTTCAGAGAGCCGCTCTTTGCTGTTTATGAGATGATGTTTATCAATTAACCAGAACTGAGTATGTGCTAGAAGGTTGTGCTATAATTTAAGAGTGGAATTGAATCCACATTTGTCTGCTACTGGAAAAGGTGTGGTTAGTTACATTTTAATTGACTTAAGCTTGGATTGTCTATATGCTGCAGTCATCTGGGAAGAGATAGGGAAGAGAGGCATTTCTGATGGAATGTTGTCACAAATATCTGGTAAAAGCAGTTTATGGAAAAGTGGATTCTCATACTTCTGCTTACAGATGAATCAATAAAAATTATTTTAAAGAGAATTCTATAGATCTTTACAACTCTGAATTGGCTGCCACTCAATGCTGCTTTCAATATATAAAAGTCAAAATTACTTCACATTCGAGAACACAGGGCTTTCTCTGTCGGCAACTGTATCACTTGCTGGTCATGCTCGCCTATGCTCTTTTGCAAAAGAATAGCGTAAGTACTGCAAATTATGTAAACTGCTTATTTATTTATTTATTTATTTTTGAGCTGCTTTTTAGAACAACATGAATTCCATGTATTCAAACAAATTTTGACTTCATGATGAAATGTAAGCAATGTGGCTTCTGTAATTAAGCAACTGTTTTTACTATACTGGTTTTCTTACTGCCAGCTTCCAAACATTGTTTGCAAAGCTGAAAGGGAATCTGCTATTAGCCTACTTGTCAACACACATCACTTTATGGGGGGCATTGTGGAGATCATTTCCCAGACTCAAGATAACCACACTATCTTTTTGGGAAAAATATTTCTTTTAGTTTTGCTGGATCCTGGGTTGGCAATGGGCTACTTTTAATCTTGGAAACTTCTTTAAAGTTTTAAAGATTGCAACAGAATAATCTTCTTATGGAGCAGACATAGTTTAAATCTGGGAATTTTGCATGTGGTTAAACAAGGAGGGAATTTGTTTTGCTGATTTTCTGGGGTTGATTATTTTTACTCATGATAATATTATTTACCAAAGATAAATAGAGCCTTAGAGCCCTAAAGAGCCTAAGAGTCCTTCAAGGGAGGAATAGGAGGATGGTATATAAAGAGATTTATTAAAGGATGTAAAATTACAGTTAAATAAGAGAATAAGTTCTAGTGTTCTATAGCACCATAGGATACCTACAGTTACTTATCTTATATAATTAACTATATATTATATAGAAAGAGTTATATATTATATATACTGTATATGATATATAGACATGTAACTATATATTATATATAGTTAGGCCTAACTATATATTATAGTTGATTATATAGGATATAGTTATATTATATATGGTACAACTATATATAGTTATATAGTCCTATATAGTTATATAGTCCTATATATTTTATTATATATAGGATAACTATATCCTATATGTTATATGGTTACCCTATTAACCATATAATATGTAATTATATATTATGTAATTTCAAATAACTAAAAGGAGCATACTGAATGTTCCCAACATAAAGAAATGATCAACGTTTGAGATGATGGACATGCTAATTACCCTAGTCTGGTCATCATACCTTAAAAATATCCAAACATCACTATGTACCCCTTAAATATGTATAATTACTATATGAAAATTTAAAGTAAAATAAAAAATATAACGAAAAATAAAAGCAATAATGAACTGAAACAGGCATTGGCGCTCCAAGTGGGGAAAAACCTAAGTACATATAACATCAAGAAAAATTCAATTCCCATTATTTAGGCTCTGATAGTGAATAATAAAATTCAGAAGTATTCATCACACATGCAAAGGAAGCAAAGGAGTAAAGGAATGTGAAAATTTATGTAATAGAAACAGCCTCAGAGGAAGGTGAAAAGTTTCCAAACAGAAGATGACCTCAAGTGAGAGGTGAAAAATTTTATAATAGAAGAAAATCTCTAGCTAACCATTGATAATTCCATATGGTGAAGAAGATATAAATAAACTTCTTTTTCTCAAGTAGCTTATAATCTAACTAGAAACAAGACATTGAAAGATATAAAAGCAAAAATACCATAAAACATAAAACTGATTACTAACAAAAGTGCTATAAAACTCTTTGTTGGGTTTAAAAGGAAACATTTAGAATTTTAAGTTGAGAGAAGCATACAAAAAGTGGTAAAATTTAATTTGGGCCACAAAGGAGTAGGATTTTGATAGAGAAATGTGTTGAAGACTCCCTGGGTAGGGAAAACTAAGTGAGCAAAGACATGGAGGAAAACAACATTAAAGGAATAGTGATTAGATAAGTTGGATTGGATTAAAAGGTTTGTGTGAGAAAAGGAGATTAGCTCAAAAGGTTTATAAAAGGTAAATTGTGTGAGCCCTCAAATGCAGAAGAAAGGGATTTAACCTCTAACGTGAGGGAGATTAACCTTAAAGAAGATTGATGGATGCAGGGTAAACTGGAAGAAGGAGAAACTGAAAGCACAGGGAGTATAAGCTAATCTATGTGTGGCCATTTCAGATTCAGTGCAATTGACTGATCTCACAGCGGATGGAGCTGGCGCAGTATCTATCAATGGAAATGGAAAGGAAGGGATGGATTCAGGAGACATGGCAAAGGAATGCCTGATTAAAGTAGAGGATATCAGACTTTCTGGGTCTGGGTGGCTGGAAAGCAGTGGTGATACAGTAGAAAAAAAAAAGTGGAGATCAAAGAGATGTTTTTATAAGAGAAAAAAGAATGCATTTAATTTTGAAAACAAGTTTTGTGAACTGATGTCCAGTGAGGAGCTCAGAATCTGGAGCTGGAGAAATATATCTGGTGCCTGCCCTCATAGAGTTAATAGGTGAACTGCAAATGAAGAAAATGACCCCTAAGGGAGAGGGTATAAAGAAGAAAACCGAACCTCAGGAATGCCCATGTCTCAGGATAGCAAGCTAAAGAAAGAGGAGGCGGCAATGAAAAAAGAAACTAGATGGACAAGATGTTCAGAGACAGAAACCAAGGGCTGAGAGAGTTTTCAGAAGAGAAGAGCTCTCCTTTGGATCCACCAAGTCCTCTTAAGGTAAAGAGGCCATTTCTGCTCCCCACAGTGTGGTAACCGTAACGGGAACAGGCTGCCCTGCAGGTTCATCTCTGCCAGTGTCCAGGTAGATAAATGGATTCTTGGGGAGTATTTTATGCCCAATTGGCTGCTCAAATTAAGCCATAATCTCCCATTGTTTTTATCTGTAGTAGCACCAACACTTTGATGTCAAAAACTAAAAAAGAAAAAAGAAAAAAGGAACAAAGGGAGGGAGAAAGGAGATAATATTAAATAATATAAGATGCTATAGGAAGATTAAGTAGTATGAGGATTATCGTAAAAGAAACAATGTCTTCTGAGAAGACAGAAAGGATACCTGAAGTAGAAGACAAACACTATTCTTTAAGCAAAGCTGTGTTAATAGTTAAAATGTCAACTATCTTCACTGTTATAAGGCAAAAAGAGAAGAAATCTGGGAATTTTCTATAGCCCAATATGCTGAATTTAACTTTGCAGATTTCAGTAACTGTGAGGATGGCCTTTAATTTATACTACAAAATATGCATTCATAGTAGACTAGTGAAAATGTTACATGGTTTTGTAGCATCAGTTTTAAGTGGAAGCCAAAAGGGAGCATTACTCAATATTTAAAAGGAAGTTTTCTCTTTATTAATTTGGAAGCATTATAATAACTTGGGTGGCCAAAATTTTGCCCAGTGAAAACCAACACCAAGAGCATCCTAATTGACTAAGCACACTATTCTATTTTAAAATATTCAGCGAAAATGTCTTAGGCTTGGAATTGAACTGTTCAATGTTTCTTTCCCTCATATTATGTCCTATAATAATTAAAACTTCAATTTCTCTCGGAGGAATATTTAACACCATCTTTCTCACTTTCCTCAAACAATAAACGTGGCTGCTACATCAATCATAGATTCATAAAGCTAAAATAAATCTCAGGATCATCAAGTCTTAGATTCAGAATAAAAAACGTTACCTAAACTAGTTTAATCAGAGAAATACATTCCAATAGTTTTAAATATAACTTTAGGTTTTTAATATCTATCAGCTTTTAATATCTGTCAGCTTTGCAATGAGCTATCAAGTAATTTTGTTAGCATTTGGGCTCATCCCTGCAATCTTTACTTTTATTTATTTATTGTTTTTGTTTTTGTTTTTGAGATGGAGTCTCACTCTTTCGCCAGGCTGGAATGCAGTGGCACGATCTCGGCTCACTGCAACCTCCTCCTCCCAGGTTCAAGCGATTCTCCTGCCTCAGCCTCTGGAGTAGCTGGGACTACAGGCGCACGCCACCACGCCCAGCTAATTTTTGTATCGTTAATAGAGATGGGGTTTCACCGTATTGGCCAGGATGTTCTCGATCTCTTGACTTTGTGATCTGTCCGCCTCAGCCTCCCAAAGTGCTGAGATTAAGGGTGTGAGCCACCGACCTTGGCCCATTCCTGTAATTTATCTAGTAACACTCTTTCTATGTTTATAATAAAAGCATTGAGAGGCTTCCCAAAACACAACTTTTAAAATATTAAATATATGCATTCACATATACATAAACAAACAAATATAAATATGCCAGTTAGAATTGGATCTTGCTGTAGCAACAGAGTCCTAAAAGAATAGTGCAGTGCCTTACACAAGCATTTTATTGCTCTCATATAAAAGGTAGGAGCGTGTAATACAGACAATTAAGGCAGCTCTGATCCTAGGCTTCTACCATCTTTTGTTTCTTTATTAGGGCCTCCCTTTCCAAGGTCTCCGCGTGTTCCAAGATGACAGCCTTAAATTACATTTGCCCAAATAAATGTGATTTCCAATATTCCACATTATAAATAACTCTGTAATGAATTCATTGACATGTACACTTTTGTTTATATCTCCGTTTTCCCCTCAGAATAAACTTCTAGTGCCAAAATGTCATCCAGAAAGAGTATAACAAATTATAACTTTACCAGCAGCCTACAACCGTACCTTTTTCTGCCAGCACATGCCTTTGACAAAATTGAATGTATCATTCTCTCAATTATTTGACAGGTGAAAAAATTTTTTAATAATTTTAATTTACACTTCTTTGGTCATAAGTGACCTTGAGCAACTTTTGTGAATATTAACTAATCATATTTATTCTACTGCAAATAGTCCTGATACTCTAATAATTTGTTTGAAATTGAAATGAGAAAATCATGTGAAAACACTTTGCATATTATCAGATGCTCTGTATATGTGAGATGTTGTTAGTGCTACTGTCTTCTTAATAATAAGAATATCTTTCTACTTTCAGAACTAGTGTTCAGATCAATTATAATATTTATTATATGTGACTGTGCTAAGAAAACTTAATATACTTCATAGATAGAAAACATTACTATTTTTGGAGATATTCAAAACTTCCTAATTCTTCAACTAACTATCACAAATGAAAGATGGGGAAAAGCATCAAAGTAAGAAAGCAGTTTTTATACTGTCATCACCTCACTCGTGCACATCTTCACATTGCCATGGGTCTGGTTTTATGGCAAAATTAAGCTTTTCTACTAAGTTCCCCCAAAATCACCATTAGCAGGAGATAAAATAGATTTGGGAAAAAAAAAAACAAAACCCAACAGACTAAGGCTGGAAAAAGAAATGGAGCTACTTTCCAGTCATCTAAGAAAAAAATCACCATGGGTTTTAAAACTGACCTCATCTTTCTTCTAGAGGAAAACAAAAGTTATGATACAGGAATTCCCTTAATATCTCTCCCTTCTCCTTAAGTTATCTAAGTCTAAACACATTATTTGCTTTTCTCTTCACTTAGGATAGGAGATGTTCCTTTATACATTTCCCCATGCAAGCTCATTTATAGCCAAGGCTGCACTAATCCATATGCTTTTGTCTCTCAATTTAGCTGGATTTACCTCCAGCTAAATCTCACTACACATCAGATAACCCATATTCACTTCAAACAGAAACTAAATTCATCAGTATTTTTCTGCAGCTCAGAGTCCCTCAAGCAAACACGTTATATACTAACACTTTGCCAGGAACAGACACCTTTTTTGGTGCCAATCAACGTTTCAAATGCATATAATTTATTTTAACAGGATTTTCAGATTTGGAACACAAAGTGAAGAGGCAATGGCAATACTGTCTAACTCTACCTTATATCTAAATTGTAATATATTCTGATTATGTTGGTTATTCTGAAGTAGGATGAAGAATGTTTGTTTACATTATATGTGATTTTGTCAGGACTTGAACTAATCTCTTGGACTTATGCAATTATTATTTTGATAAATGGCTTAATTTTATATTACTTGATTTGTCATGGTTGCTGGTTATCCTGTGGGCTTGGTAAAAAATTTAAGGCAAAAGAAATTAGAGGGAAACAGACATTTACAAAACAATCCCAATAATAAATATACTTTACAGGAAAAAATAATATTCTTAAATAAATCATAATTATTTTTCTGGAGAAGAGTCCAACATAATTCAGTCCTTGGCTACTCAAAGTTGTATGTCCTTGAGTGATGAAGTGTTTCCTAAATGGCTTTGGAACCGCAGAATGCAGAGCACAATATTCTGCAGTGAAGGGTGGTTCTTTATGCAGTTGAGAAGAAATAAGCATAATGATTCAAGTGCCATCTATAGGAAATGTTAAAGTATGGTAAGAAACTTTACAGAGTTGATTGATATGTAACCTTTGGATAATATATTTCTTATGCAAAATAAGTTAAGCCTGTGGGCCTTAATTATGAAATGATTAAAAACTTCTCATGCAATGTAAATTATGGACTATAATTCTGACCTCTTACGCTTTCAGTGTTGGCTTTGTCTATACATTGTCTATGCTTGATCCAGCACAGTGACTGAGTATGACTAAACAACTGATGCATTAGTTACAATTTTTTCATGCTGAGAATGTGTTATGAGTGCTGCTGTTAACAGCTGTGATTGTTGTTTGTAATTATCTCTATTTTCCTCATAGGTGGTCTCTTTGCTGCTACAGCTTCTAAGCTGTCATCTGAAATGTTGACATCTTATAAAGCTGTAACACTCAGGACTGAACTTCCTCCCACTTTATTCATCTTCATTAGGAAAAACAAAAATTAAAAAAAATCCCACAAATTTTTAAAGACTGCAAAGTCAAATGTGTATTCCCTGAAACTGTTGTCATAGATGTAAAATGGAGAATGTTGCTTATTACCTAGAAGTTTAAATAAAATAAATGTTTGATATTAAACTGAGGAAGGACTAAGGAAAGGATAACATGCTGTATCTTAACTGAAGATTCTGATTGGTAGTGGCTGCATTTGCTGTTAAAGATCATGAATCTATATTTAATCCTAGCAGATGGCAGGGTTCAGGACATGCTACCTCAAAATATTGCACCTTAGCATGTTGAATACTTTAAGTTAAAGGAATTTCAGAAATGTCGTGTGCCGGAAGGACTTTCTGACCGTTCCCAGAAACACATCATAAGACCCTCATGTGAGAGGTACCCTTCCTTTACCTGGAGAAAAGGAGGATCCTTACTGCCAAAGAAAAAAGGGACACATGGAGGAATGTAAACAAAGAGGCCTTCAAGTTCCCCCCACTTTATAATTGCCCTCATTCACTTCCCCTTTGTCCTGTCTTATTTCTTCACAACTCTCCACTCTTCATCAAACCTCTCGTAGTAACAATCAGGTTTAACCCTTCTTTGGGTCCTCACTTTCTTATGAAGGCTCCTGCATCATGTAAAACGTATATGAAATAAATGTGTATGTTTTTCTCTTGTTAATTGATCTTTTGTTACAGAGGCCTCAGTTGAGAACTTAGAAGAATTGATATTTTTCCTCCTCCACTCAGAGGAGCAGTTACTTATTCATTTGCAATGTCTACTGTTAGTGCACAAGTGGTAATTCAAATCTACTCATTTGGGCTAAGAAATTCTAGACAAATCTGATTGTGATTGAGGGTATTATCTGTATAATAAATTGCTGTTTAAAACTGTTGTAGAGACAGGGTTTCACCGTGTTGGCCAGGCTGGTCTCAAACTCCTGACCTCAGGCGATCCGCCCGCCTTGGCCTTCTAAAGTGCTGGGGTTATAGGCATGAGGCACCACACCCAGTGAAATCCTGTCTCTACTAAAAATACAAAAATTAGTTGGGTGTGGTGGCAGGCACCTGCAATCCCAGCTACTCAGGAGGCTGAAGCATGAGAATCGCTTGAACCCAGGAGGTGGAGGTTGCAGTGAGCCGAGATCGCACCACTGCACTCCAGCCTGGGCGACAAAGCAAGACTCTATCTCAAAGGAAAAACAAAAAACATCGTAAGTAGTGTAATGTATACAAGTGCTGTGGTTTGTATATGTCCCCCAATGAAACTTCATCCCCAATGAAACAGGGTTAAGAAGTAGGGCTTAATAAGAGGTGACTGAGTCATGAGGGCAAAGCCCTCAGGAAAAGATTAATGTCAATATTGAGGAAGTATGTTAGTTATCACAGAAGTGGGTTGTTACATAGCAAGTCTGGCCTCTGGTGCCTTTCTCTTTTCCATGCACTCTCCTGTCCTTTGCCCTCTGCCCTTCCACCATGGGATGACGCAGCTGAAGGTACTCACCAGGCGCCAGCCCCTTGCTATTGAACGTCCTAGCCTCCAGAACCATGAACGAAATAAAGTTCTGTCATTACGCAGTCTGTAGTATGCTGTTATGCAACAGAAAATAGATTAATACAACATGTGTAGTTTGACTTGAATCCTCACAACAGAGGCATTTAATAGCATTTGAAATAGATTAAAGAGGAATCCACACTCAGGAAGTATGCTCAAGCACTTCAAACATTTTATCAAAATCTTTACAAGAAGTTTTTTCATGTAAGAAAGCTTATCAATAAATGTTCATTTTTGGAATGGTTTCTGAGATATATGATTGGCTAGAAAAAAAGGATGTGAGCATTAAAAAAGAAGGTAGAAAAATTCAACAAAATCAAATTATAAATCATTTGGGATTCAGAGGTCCAAAACCTTGGACCTCTTCACTTCAAGGACAACTCTGTCATTGGCCCAACTAAGTGTTGACTGACCCTGCCATCAAAGTATTGTTGCATTGACCTCAGGGTGAATCTTTCACATGATATGCTTGTCAGAGAAGCAGAGAACAGAGATGGATAGAGTTAGCAAGATCATATGACTGTATTTTCCCCTATCTGCTAGTAGATGTACGTTAGGCAGAATCTGGGTCAAAGACTTGCTTTTATAAGAAAATATCAACTGGTAGCATGAAGGTGAAAAGGGAACATGGAGAACCCATCTGTATCTATTCACCTGAGCTGGCTAATGTTGTTGGCCAGCAAAATTGGCTTAGGTTGGGTCACAAAAGTGCTTATTATCCCATCTTCCTACCTTTTTCCCCTATTCTCAGATGCATTTTATGTGTCAAGTTTCATTGAAAATGATCTCCTCCATAATCCTTCTCTGTACTAGTTTCTTGCTACTTTTACTTAACAACTTCTAAGGAAACACTTTTTAAAAATGTAAGTTTCAAATTGAGTAGTAACAAATTTTACTATAATTTTAAACCAATAAAATTCAGTTACTAAAGTCTGCATAAGTGTCTCAACACACTAAAGACATAGCCATTATTTTTTGAAGACTAAAAGGATAATACTTTGCTATCTGCCAGGTATCTAGGCAACTTGAGGAAGAATGACTCACATTTATTCTGGATCACAGTTTCAAAAATCCAACTGTGTACCACTGCCAACTCAAGAGAACTGCTGCTCACACAGTCAAAAAAAGCAGCTTCTCTCTTGGTGCCAAGATTGCCTTACTAGTACACTAATAACTTTGCAGGTAACAAAACAGAATTTCAAACATTTTACATTACTGGTATGACACACAAGTATGAATGTTACATGTAAAGTTTCCAGTCTTGCTTATAAAATAAGATATAATTTGTTGTTGTGCATTTATCTGGACATCTTTATTTTCCCGGCCTTCACCTTATAATCATTGAACAGGTGAAAAATCAAGAGCCTCTGGTTCAAGAGGTCCAATTCAGGTAAAGACAAAGTAACTGGTATCAGACTAACCCTCCCACAGAAAACAATGAAAAATTTGGACATGTTATTAAAAGACAACTATTTGAAAACAATGAAGAGAGAACAGAAACAGGCAGAAGCTGATGAAAGAAATGCATGGGATAATATCATATTTATATGGTTTCTTCCCCTCAGGAAAATAGTCAACAGCATAATGACAGCCAACTACAACCCAAGAAGAAACCCACAGTCTCTTGGGATGAGGCGTCAGAGGGTAGAGTTCACTTAAGGTTATACTATTTTATGTAAATAGCAGGAAAATAAAAAATATTTTTACATTTGTCATATCGATTGGAATTATTTACTCTGGGAAATTCAAAAGAGCATCTTTTCCCTTTTGGACAATGGGAATTCCCTTTTGGACAATGGGAATGCTTGAGAATTATATTGAATATATTTAATTTATAAATATAGCTAAATATCTGTGAAGGTTTTGCTAATTAAATGTGAAACGGCACCAAATATTACTCCAAAAGTACTTAATAAATGTGATGGTTAACAAGTTGCTGGACTTACGAATTCCAGTAGTAAGATTTGCAAACCAAAATTTAGAACTTACCCTTAAGGAAGATCTAGGTTTTTGAACTTATAACTTTAATTAATTAAATTCTAATTATTGAAGCAAAAAATAAATCTTTGGATAGTTTTTTTCTTTGCGAAGAAGAAGAAGAAGAAGAAGAAGAAGAAGAAGAAGAAGAAGAAGAAGAAGAAGAAGAAGCAGAAGCAGCAGCAGCAGCAGCAGCAGCAGCAGCAGCAGCAGCGGAGGAGGAGGAAGAAAAAGGACAGAAAAGTAGAAGCCTCAAAGACACCAAAGACCTTTGACTGTCAGAGACAAGAGTGTGACTACTACAGAAAGGGATAATAGGACAGGACGTTCAGAGTTCAAGGAAATGGGCAAGTCAAGGAGTCAGAAGGACCTGAGGAGCCAGGGGGAATAAAGTAGGAAGAAGCCAAATATAGCAAAGACAGGAAGGATCTTGATGACTACTGAGGTCACCCTTTGTTTTAGCCAGGAAACATAAGAGAGAGAGAGAGAGTTTGTGTATGTGTGTGTTTAAGAAAGAGAAAGAGAGAGAGGAAAAGAGAGGAAGGGAGGGAGGGAGAGTAAGACTGATTCTATGTAGATTTAGATAATATAAGTAAAAAAAACACAGCAGTCAGCACTTCTTACTTTTCACTAAGCCAGAGTGTGTGGGATACTGCAATCCACATAGCTTGTAAGGAAAGTGAGAGGCCACAAGAAAAGATTGTACAGAAGTAAATTGCTGAAATCCTATAAACCTATCATCATTCATTTTTTAGAAATCAACTATTTTTCTTCCACAGTAGAATGTTAATCAGAGTTTGGACAATAAAATCTCCTCCACAGTAATAAAGTAAATAATATGAACAAGGAGACCAATGTAACCTATACGAGTACTCATTCCTTAAAAACCAAGGACTCCCAGAACCAGTATAATATGTACTTCTACAAACCATCTTATCCCTGGTGAGCAGAACAACTGCTTTCCCTTTGCCATTTCTGACTTCACTTTTTATTTGTAATGCTGCCACAAATAGGAATATACATGAAACATATGTGTTTATAGTGACATATATGTTTGTTTTAAAATCCACTTAAATATTTTATGGAAAAGTAAAATTTATATTTACTATCAAATAATACAGATAATTGGGCAATAGATACTTGCCTTAAATTATTTTCATCTCAACCTTGAAGTATAATTCTTTACTTTGAAATTTTTTTGTTCTCCAAGATTTCTTAGAATTTTCTCACTATGATGGAAACTCAAGGAAGACAAATTTTGATTTGCTTTTTCTGATTAACTCATACTGCTTAATAATTCTGGACATTAAAAAATGCTGACTTGTTCAAGTAATGATGCTTCTAAGAATTATACTGCCTTTGTCATCAACTAGGCAGAACCTCTGGGCTGAAATTTCATTCAGACCTCTCATGATTAATTTAAAAAATCTAGTGATATTAACCAGTGGCTCTCAAATATTTTCTTCCTCTGCACTCTTGTCATATGTAACACATCCCTGTTAGTAACTAATAGGGGCTTGCTGTCTCAACTTGAAATGGAGGTCAGAAAAGATGGATTTTGAAGAAGCATAGGTATAAGTCTAATATTACGCTTTACTCCCATTCTTGTGAGAATGATGCATATATATGGTGCTATGGTCTGAATGTGTTCCCTAAAATTCATGTGTTGAAAACTTAATTCCCAATACATCTGGGTTGGAACTTGGAGTCTTTTGGAAGGTGCTTAAGTCGTGAGAGCTTCATCCTCACGAATAGATTAATGACATTTAAAAAGGGATTAACAAGAATAATTCGATTCCTTTTCTTCACTTTTCCATTCTTCCATCATGTGAGGAAACAGTGTTTCTCCCCTGTAAAGGATACAGCATCAAGGTGCCATCTTGGAAGCAGAGAGCAGCCCTCACCAGGTAGCTGAATTTGATCAAGATAGATGCCTTGATCTTTGACTTCCCAGCTTCCAGAACTGTGAGAAATAAGTTTCTGTTTTTTGTAGATCACCCAGTCTTAGGTATTTTGTTATAGCAACACAAAACAGACTAGAAAAGAAATTAGCACCAGAGGAATGGGGTGTCACTGTAATAAATACCTAAAACATGTGTAAACAACTTTGGAACTGGGTAATGAGTAGAGGCTGGAACAGTTTTGAAGTGAATGCTAGAAAAATCCTGTATTTACATGAATGGAGCATTAAGGACAATTCTGGTGAAGACTCAGAAGAAGAGAAGAGCTATAGGTTAACTTCGTTCTTCTTAGAGATTACTTAAGTGATTGTGACCAGAATACTGGTAGAAATATTGACAATAAAGGCCATAGTCACTCTGATGAGGACTTAGACAGAAATGAGGAATGAGATACTGGAAACTGGAGGAGAGTCCAATTCTGTTACAAAGCGGCAGAGAACTTGCCTGAATTATGTCCATGTTCCCAGGACTTTGTGGAAGACAGAACTAAGAAGGATGAAGTAGGATATTTGATGAAGAAATCTTTAAGCAGCAAAGTATTCGAGATGCTGTGTCACTTATTTTAATTGTTTATAGTACAATGCGAGAAGAGCAAAATAATTTAAAGGTGGAATTTATAATTAAACGGGAAGCAGAATGTAAAGAATTGGAAAATTCTCAGGTTGACCATGTAAAGAATAAAAAAGTGTGTTTAGGAGAGAAAGCCAAGGGTGTGGTCAGGCAACCATTTGATAAGAAGCAATTCAGCAGGACTGGTTTCACAAGATACAGGTCACAAAGACCCTGCCAATAGATCAGGATGCTGTAAAGAAGCCAGCCAAAATCTGCCAAAACCAACATGGCAATGAAAATGACCTCTGGTCATTTTAGTATGTAGAGAAGGAAGCCAGGTGATCTTCATTCAAGAAAATGGGAAAATGACCCTGAAGGTACTTCAGAAAATTTATGAGCTGTCATACCCATTCCAGGCCCACAGTGGGGCAGAACATTTTTTGGAAAGAGACCCAGGCCCTCTGTGTGATCTTGGAGCTCACTTCCCAAGGACACTGAGGGTCTCTGCTCTCTGCATTCTGCACAGGACTCCTTCACCACCCAAGCTATATAACTCAGTGGGCCCAGGTGCAGCTGGAGTCACCACTCCAAAGGGTGCAAGCAGTGAGCCTTGGTGCCATCCACAGGGTGCTAATTCTGCAGATGCATAGAGTGCAAGAGCTGAGAAGGCATAATTACCTCCCCTGAGAGTCTCAGACAGCCTCGGTCCCAAGCAGAGAACTGCCACAGGGATGGAGCTGTCATAGGGTGAGCCCCAAAGTTGGGATTCAGCCTAGGAGACCTCGTAGGTTCTTGACTTTACAAAGGAAGGAATTCCAGAGCAACCCAGAGAGTAAAGTGAAATCAAGTATACTAAGAAAGTGAAGAAATAAAAGGGTGACTATTCCAGGCAAGGCAACCCTGAGGACTGCTGTTTGCCTATTTTTATGGTTATTCTTGATTTTATACTAAACAAGAGGTTGATTATTCATGAGTTTTTCAGGAAAGAGGCAGGGAATTCCCAGAAATGAGGGTTCTTCCCCCTTTCAGACCACGAAGAGTAACTTCTAGACATTGCCATGGCATTTGTAAATGGTCATGGAGTTGGTGGGAGTGTCTGTTAGCAAGGTAATGTATTATAATTAGCATATAACAAGCAGTGAAAATGACCAGAGGTCATGTTCATTGCCATCTTGGTTTTAGCAGATTTTGGCCGGCTTCTGTCTGCATCCCAATTTATGAGCAAGGTCTTTGTGACCTTATCCTGTGAAACCAGTCCTGCTGAGCAACTATCTCTTCCACTTCCCCCATCTCAGAGACTGCATACTACATATTCTTCCTTAATCTTAAGGGGCTATAGAAGGATGAGAGTGTGTCCTCTGTAACTGCTTCATGCTGAACGAGGGCCATTGTCCCTACCTGCTCTGTAGGC
This sequence comes from Rhinopithecus bieti, assembly GCF_001698545.2. NCBI lineage: Eukaryota > Metazoa > Chordata > Mammalia > Primates > Cercopithecidae > Rhinopithecus > Rhinopithecus bieti. Next base: position 326,411 of record NW_016811046.1, on the reverse strand, counting down.
ATAGAAACTTCTTGTTACTGGATCTAATGACTTACAGGGATGTTATCTTTTGTGCAGTAGCAAAGGCTGGAACCCTTGGGCCAATTATCATTTTTGTCTGGAACTGTTGTAGCCTTCAAAACATAAACTTTAGCTGTCAGAAAGCCTGTTGAAAATAACAAACAATTATTTTTAAAAAAACTCAAATAGCACCTAGTGATTATAAAATGCTTAAGCCCAGATTAGCAATGCTTATAAAAAGAAAGAGGGTGCCATTTGAAGCCTAAGTGAATAGGCTAGAAAATCAGTCTCCTGTTGTCTAAAATACAAAGCAAAACAGATTTATAATAAATGGATTTTTTAGGGAAACAGAAGACAAACAAAGATTAATGTTGGGCATAATTTATCCAGATGTTAGATTGTTAGTCTTAAGACATCCTTAGCTTATAGAGAAGGAAGGCAGTGGCAATCTGTTTCTTGTTTTCCTTGCTTGTATCACAAGGAATAAGCTGTAGCTTGCAAGGCCTCAGGAAAAAGGTACTAGTAATATTATTCAGTTTAGTCAGAAAGATGGAAGAAAACTTTGAAAATGCTAGTTTGTGGACTTGTAGCCTGGACAGAATTTATGAGTCAGTCCAAATTGCAGAACATAATAAAAACTCAACAACAATAGGCAAGAGTAGAATCTAACAACAGGTATACTATAATTTTTTTTAAACATAATTCTTCTCTCTCCTGTCTCTCCTTTTTACCAAAGACAAATCACGGTAGGACTCAATTGTTTGCAAAATAAGTTTCTTCATTATTATTATTTATTATTATTATTGGTCTAATCTGCATAAAGTGAAGCAAAATATTTATTTGCAGATAGG
>NW_016811046.1:322806-325423 GCF_001698545.2 Rhinopithecus bieti | reverse complement strand
CATATAAAATAAAATAAAATAAAATAAAATAAAATAAAATAAAATAAAATAAAATAAAATTGGCTTTGATGGAACTTTGTTCCATAAGGAATCTCAGTTAGACTTTTTAAAGCCTTGAGCTCAGCATCAGATTTATCTATGCCTGCAAATATTATATGAGCTGTGTGAATTCCTCTCCTCTTGAGAAGAGGTAAGTAACATTGTGGTAAGTCAGAAAGTAACATGCTTTGCTTACCACAGGTCAGAAACCCTGTACAGGGACTGCATAGACAAACTATGAAGACAGTTTTCCCAAGGGGCTTTTATTGAATCTTTAAGTCAACTTTGATATCGTAAAGCAGTCTGTTTATATTTGAAAGCATGCCATTCCAAAGTGTTAGTAAAATAACCATCGTCCCTAATTGTATCCTGTTATGAAAGAAAACAGATTCTTATTGCACTTACGTAGATAACTATATTGCCATAAGTTAAGAATACTCAAAAATGGTTTCCAAACTCTAGATAAATCAGGCAGATAGAAAGACATATGCTCCAAAGTTTTCTTACGGTAGTATTATTTGCTCAATTGCTGAAAGCTATAAATAGCTCAAAAGAAAAAAGTTACCTTGACTCTGAAAAGAAAACAGAAAGGATCAGCAACATTTCCAGCAAAAGTCATAAAAGATTATTTAAGTCTTTTATTAATTTAGTCCATGCTATCAATTCTTGTTTTGTCCAATATTGGGTCTACAATCCTTATGAATATATTAACTTTCTACAAGAGTCTTGGAAGTTTTTTTTTTCCTTTATTTTGCTCTTTGGGGTTTTGAAGTTTTTTCTCTATTTGAATGGCACAATTTTCAAAGTTAACAGAGACCTGCATTTAAGAGTACCCATCAGCCAGGTGCTGTGCCTTAGGTCTATAATCCCTGTCCTTTGGGAGGCCGAGGTGGGCAGATCACTTTAAGTCAGGAGTTCAAGACCAGCCTGGCCAACATGGTGGAACCCCGTCTCTACCAAAAACATAAAAAATTAGCCGGGTGTGGTAGTGTGTGACTATAATCCCAGCTACTCAGGAGACTGAGACAGGAGAATCACTTGAACCTGGGAGGTGGAGGTTGCAGTGAGACAAGATCATGCCACTGCACTCTAGCCTGGGCAACAGAGTGAGGCTCCAATAGCTAAGTATAAACTGCCTTTTGAAAAGAATTAGAACAAGAAAACAATTGTCCATGGGTAACAAAAGCCTTATGACAGCCACAGTCCTAAGATGCAATTAACATGGAAATCTGGTAATCTTTGTGGTGGACAACAATTTATATTTTATATTTGACAATACTCCTTGCATGATTTTAATATATCGAATAGGCCAAATATTTCTCTTTTGGACATTAGGGAATCTAATATCAAAAGTCTTAAACAGGTAAAAAAAGAAAAGAAAGAAAGAAAAAAACCTTAATTTAAAATTTGATTTTGGAAAGTTTGCCAAATATCAAAGGTTTAAAACACTTCATATTACACAATAGAATCCCAGGTCACTGTAAGTCATTTATTTAGCCAAAATGATAACTCAAAGATTTCAAAAAGGCAAAAATATTTACTGATTGGTAGAGAGCAGACAGGTTTTCAAACAACAAGATCCAATAAAAACAGCACAAGCCCAACTGAACTTGTTTCGTTTCCAACTCCCTTTTTTCCTGTAGTTTATTTAAAAGGCAAACAAAAATCTTTTATTGTTTCTCAGTATTATACAATAATCTTATTCAAAAGATAAACTAAATTTCATCTTTGCATTAATGTATCATTAATGCTAAAGCTAATTTTTAATAAAATCTTATAAACAAATCTATCCAAGTTTAATTCATTTTACCATAAGGGAAGATTTTCATAAACCTTCTATAATCCTTTATAATTTTCAATTAAAGAGCAGATCAATTGTTTCCCAAAACTTTTATTCTGACATATGGGCCCAAGTAGTAGACCTATATCAGTATGCTTTTATTTTAGTATTCAATTTATGGAAAAACTAAATAATACTCTTTTAATTTTAGTCAACTTGCTCATACACTGAATTATTTAAAAGGCTAATTTTTTCATAAATTTTCCACAACTTACTTAAACCTTTAATTTAACTTAAAATGATTCTCAAACCCTCTAAACAAAAGTACTCTCTTTTTAAAAAATCACATTCTCATACTTTTTTTTTTACAAAGAACATATATTTGTATTATTTTTAATGTGAACAATTTTAATTAATTACCAGGGCAGAGCCTAGAGTACAAGACAGAACTCCAAATAACATCTGACTCCTTCCAGCATAGCTGGGAAGCATTGCTAATTCTATATATCCCCAGGCATTATCTAATATCTAATGGCTCTAGAGTAGGTAAGTCAAAAATTATCAAAAGTAATAAAAGTGGTTTATATCCTTAAAGCATTTAGTAAATCTAATGTAGGACCAGCATGATTTAGACCAAATATCTAAAATTTGAAGACATTTTTATTTTATTTTACCAGTAATCTTTAAACTGTCTTTGTTTTTAAAATACTGTTAGAGTTTAGAGTCACACGAACTAAAAAGCATTAAAGTTTTTATTTTTCTGACAAAATATGTGACTTCAGTGTTTTTTTTTTTTTT
>NW_016811046.1:315198-321029 GCF_001698545.2 Rhinopithecus bieti | reverse complement strand
ATATATTTAAATATATATAAAATAGATAGATAGATAGATAGATAGATAGATAGATAGATAGATAGCAGCTTGGATGTCCCTTTTAATTAAGCTGGTTTTATCTATAGAGCTCTTTTAAAAAATATATTTAAATCTCTTAATACTGGATCAGACAGTAGCCAGGACAAACTGCTGAAGCTGTGGTTTTAAGCCTTTTTTTTTTTTTCTCAAAAGTATTTTCCCAAGTAAAATCCATAAGCATTAACTAAACTTATAACTTCACCACAGACACATGAAGTATCTCCAAAGAGATGGCAAGTGGTTTTTACAAGATCTAGAATCACCCCTACAGTAGCTCAGAGAAAAGAAAATTCAAGTCAGGAAATCAGAAGTTGTACATAGTGGGAAAAAGAACAAGTAAATAACAAAAGTCCCACAAGTATCAAACCAGAAAGAACATATTCCCTAAGTTAGGAATTGAACCCAGGCCACCAACATAAAAAGCTAAAGCCTTAGCTGATGAGCTACAGCATGAGGGGAGAATCATTTGGTCTTCCCAGAGGTGTCTAGAGCAACCATTTTTGAACTTACAATGGATATACCTTTTCAAGGAAAAAGGAACAGATATACATCTGAGAAACCTTAAAAGGAAACAGATTTTAAAGTCAAAAGTCAGTATTTCTTGCAATCTTACTGAAATCAAACCAATACATTAAAAAAGGAAAACAAACTTGTTTTAGCATAGGAGATCAAAATTTACATAAACGATTACAAATAAATTTCCTTTCAGTTATGGCTAATTTAAATATATGCAATTTTTAATAAATTCCCTTCTATGAACCTTATTACAACTTACACAGACCGTCTATAACATGCTTGGACTTTCTGACTTGTCCTATATTTCCTTCTTTCCTAAATAATCAATCATTCTACTTTAGGACAAGAATTTACCATGTAATATCGTCACATAAAATTTCTTTTCTTTGTAACCTTCCTTACCAAAAATGCATCTTCATATCCATGATTTTCCTCACATGTCTCTCCACTACTTACTGGTTTTTGTTTTACTTCCACCTTATTTCTATTTTTTTCCTAAATCCATGTTTTAAACTCCACTTTACATAACATCTGAATGGGCCAACATTTTTTTTCAATAAGAGCATATATTCTTTGGCACATTTTACATACGGAATTATATATGAATTTTTAGTAACCATAAATTTAGTGAACTTAAAAGTCATGTGAACTTGCAAAATGCTTGGACTTATTTATTTAATTTATGCATGCTCTTGTATTTATAAGCTATTTGGCACTCCACAGACACAATACATACCATAATAAATGTACATACACATAAACACATCTAGACATGTATACACACACATAAGCAAAAATACAATGGCTTTTATCTTGGAACTCTAGCCACGACACAGGAACATAAACTCATTATTTTATAAAAGATAGCTGGATCCAAATTATTTATCAGACGGAATCGGAATTTCTTCACATGGCTAAACTTTGTTTGCTAATTTGAATTTGCTCCAGTTCCCTAGTGGTGAGTCCTTTAGGGCTCACCATTGTCCCCATTTCTAACAAGTATCTTTACTAGACACACTTTTCTAACTCTAGAGAAAGCCCAATTATTTTCCCCTGCAAATTCCCACCTCCTGTAGCAAAGCATTAAATAAAAGCAAAATAAGAGAAAAAAAATGCTATTACAGAAAATAACTTTGGAGTAGAAAACAAGAAAAGGTGAGACCAAAATTCACCTAGCGTGGGAATCTCGCCCACAATCCTAGAGGGAATGCAAGTGCTGAAAATCCCAGAGCATCCCAGGATTTGTCAACAGTACCAAAGCCAATGAGGTTCCTCACACCAAATGCCAAAAAACATAGAACATTGAAAGGATGGCCAACAGTGAACACCAAATGTATATGTGAGACCTAACACAATTGGGGCCATAGAACAACATTGCTCTGGCATCCCAAGGTCAGTAGAACAGGAGATGCCTCATAACCAAGTGTCCTACCTTAAACAATTGCCCAAATAGCCAATGCAAAGACTACAAATGTGACAATGAAATGAGCATAAGCATTCATTTCAGTGCTAAGAAGAAAAAAGTAAAATGGCCATTCATTCGAAATTAAAGAGAAAAGTTTCGAGAGATGGAGTAACAAGGGGAGTTACAAAGGATGTGGCTGACCAGGCATGCTGCTGTCCAGGATACACAGACAATGGGAAATGGCCAGGGTCACACATCTACTTCTCAGTCTGTCCAAAGTTAAAAGAACATAAGAAAGGACAGAGGAGCCAAACTTGAAGGGGAAAAATGGTAGCTAGTTGAATCTGGACAAAGGGAGACTCATCCTCCCATCAAGTCCAGATGGTACCAATCAGTCTTAATTTGGATTCCTCAAGGAGGTCTCCATTGTCCTTTTGTGGGCCACCAAAGAAGACGTCACAGGGAGAATGCCAAAACTGGCATTCAGCCAAGGAGGCCACGTGGATTCTTGGCTTCATACAGGCTATTTTTGTGGTTATTTCTTGATCGTTTGCTAAATAAGGGGTACAGTATTTGTAAGTTTTCTAGGAAAGGGGTTGGGAATTCACAGAACTGAGGGTCCCTCCCCTTTTCAGACCATATAGGGCAACTTCTGGACATTGCCATGAAATTTGTAAATCGTCATGGCATTAGTGAGAGTTTCCTTTAGTATGATAATGTATTGTAATTAGTATATAATGAGCAGTGAGCACAACCAAAGGGCACTTTCTTCACCGTCTTGTGTTTGGTGTGTTTTGGCTAGCCTCTTTACTGCATCCTGTTTTATCAATGGGATGTTTGTGACCTGTAACTTGTGAAACCAGTCCTACCAAACTTCTATCTTATAGCTACTGTAGACAGCCCCCATTGGGGTAGTGCTTAATGAAGCCTTGAGGGCAGGAGACCTCAGAACTGTAGAGCTACCAGTGTGCAGTACCAGCCTGAGTGACCTGCAGGCACCCCACTCCAATTCTTGAGAGAGATGGCAACAGGGTCCCTTAGAGCCTTGGAGGCTAACCCCATACGCCATGTGTCCAGGCTGTGGGGCATGGTGTTAAAGAAGATGATTCTGCAGTCTTTGTATTTAATGTTGTTTGCCATATTGAATTTTGACCTTATTTGGGACCTGTTACTTCTTCTTTATTACCTATTTCCCCCTTTTGAAATAAAAATGTCTATTCTCTCTATGCCTGTCCCATCACTTTATTTTAGAAGCAAATAACTTGTTTATTTTACAGACTCACAGCTGGAGGGAAATATGCCTCAGAATGAGTCATGTCTTGATTCTCATCCATATCTGATATAGATGAGACTCTGGACTCTAGACTTTGAGTTGATGTTAGAATCAGTTAAGAGTTTGGAAGCTATTGGGATGAAACAAATCAATTTTGCTTGAAAATGGGCATGAATTTTGGGGGCTGTGACAGAATGCTATGGTCCAAATGTATTTCCTTAAAATTCATGGGACCTCACCCTTATGAATAGATTAATGCCATTATGAAAGGGATTGACAGGGATCTCTGCCATGTGAAGATACAGCTTTCCTTCCCTTCAGAGGAGGATGCAGCATCAAGGCAACATCTTGGGAGCAGAGAGAAGCCCTCATGGAGAGCTGAACCTGTTGATTCCTTGATCTTGGACTTCCCAGCCTCCAGAACTGTGAGAAATAATTTTCTGTTTTTCATAAATTACCCAGTCTCAGATATTTTGTTATAGCAGCACAAAATGAACTGAGACAAATGGTAACTTGATGGAAGAAGACGAAAGGCAATTTAGATAAAGAACTTGCTTTTAGAAAATAAACCTTTATATAAGCATAAAATAATTATTTATCAGTCATGCATTATTCCTAAAGCATAGTGAGGAAGAACTTATTGAACTCATAAGTCAGAATTATGGACTCAAATCCAAATGCCACCACTACTGTGGTATGTGGCACTGAGCAAATTCCTTAAAGTCTTCTATCTCCATTTCCTTATTTGCTCACGGAGGGAAAACAATAATGGTACCAACTTAAGAGCCTTGGAAAGATTTAACAGGTCAATATTAGCACAGAAATTGAGACTATGCCTGATAAAAATAATTCAATCAATATAAGCTATTATTGTTATGGCTGTGGTTATTGAAAGAATATGTGGCCTGTTTTAATTATATTTTGAAAATAATGAAAATGAAATTTTGTAACATATATGTATTAGTCCTCTCAGGCTGTCATAACAAAATACCATAGATTGCATGGTTTAAACAACAGAAATTAATTTTCTCATAGTTCTGAAGGCTTGAAGTCCAAAATCAAAGTGCCAGATGATTGGATTCTGGTAAGGGCTTTTCTTCCCGGTTTGCAAATGGTTACCGTCTTACTGTGTCCTCACATGACCTTTTCTCTGTGCACATGCAGAGAGACAGACATCATAGTGTCTCTTCTCCTTCTCTTAGAGACACCTTGTAGCCACATTTAACCTAAATTACTTCCTTCAATGCCATGTCTGCAAACATATTCATATTGGAGCTTCAACATATAAAATTGGGGGAAGACAGTTTAGTCCACAAGAATATATAGTCCAGTTATTTGGCATTTTTAATCAGTGTCACCACAATATCCTTCCCTACTAAGTAGCCAATATTAGTTTAGCTGAATTACTCACTAGAGGAACAATTTAATGGCACAATGAAAAATTAAATTCCTGATTCCTAAATTCCTCTAAAAATAACATTTTCAAGTAGAATCAAATCAATCAAAACTCAAATCCAGTATTCTGCCTATACTCTAATGAAGTGTTTCTCAAGGACAGTGCAATGGGTAGTGATAAGGGCAGAGGCAAGGGGAGCAGTCCAGAGATGGTATATAACAATTCAATCAGAATTATCATGGGGAGCTTTCCCAAAATATATGTGTCTTTCTCACATGATACTTTCCTACTCAGAAAAGTTGCTTGTGGGTATCTTTGGGCACTATTTTAAAAATCCCTCAAATTTCTTCCATACCTTTCCTTTCTTTCCAGAGGAAAATTATACAACTATTTTCCTGTCAGACCTATTGGCTGCCAGAGCAATCAGCTTCCATTTTTCAGTGAATATCAAGTACAGCTATTTAGGGTTTTTTTTTTTTTTAGCAATTGAGCCAGATACCTCCTTATTCTTCAAATCTATGAACCAAATTATTTTGCAGAAGATAGTTTTTTTAATGCATTAAATGGTATCTAATTATATTGATGCCATTTTGTTTTAGAAATACTTTCTAAAAATGACTTTAAGTTATTTCATCTTATGGTTATCATTAGTTTCCACTACTAGTGTAAGATCTCTTTGTTCCTTTTCAAAGCACATTAAGAAAGTGTAATTCTAAGAAAGCGGTTCACTAGCTGTCTTAACATATCAAAATTAATATGATTTTAAAAGAACAACAAAATGGGAAAAATTACATGGACATATGAATGTGGACTGGAGCTGAGAGAGGACACTATTTACTGCTCAATGTAATAAATAAGTTACAAAGTTAACTTTGAGAAATTAGGCATAAATAGGCCGGGCGCGGTGGCTCAAGCCTGTAATCCCAGCACTTTGGGAGGCCGAGACGGGCGGATCACGAGGTCAGGAGATCGAGACCATCCTGGCTAACATGGTGAAACCCCGTCTCTACTAAAAATACAAAAAAACTAGCCGGGCGAGGTGGCGGGCGCCTGTAGTCCCAGCTACTCAGGAGGCTGAGGCAGGAGAATGGCGTGAACCCGGGAGGCGCAGGTTTCAGTGGGCCGAGATTGAGCCACTGCTCTCCCGTCTGGGCGACAGAGCGAGACTCCGCCTCAAAAAA
>NW_016811046.1:309673-314761 GCF_001698545.2 Rhinopithecus bieti | reverse complement strand
AAAAAAAAAAAAAAAAAAGAGAGAAATTAGGCATAAATAATGGTACATACATAAAATTAGTGGAGCTGACTGATATTGGTTCACCTAAACTGATTTATCAAAATTAGGAACTCTGCTAGCCATTTGTTAAAATATCAGTAGCTTAAATTAACCAATTTAGAGGTGTTTCGCACCATAAAAATCAGCAAATTCTACAAATCGGGACTCTTTCCTGAAGTGCTAGTTGTTAAACACCAGCACACCATTCAATGTAACTTACTTATCCACATTTATGGCTTTAATTATAAACAGGCTATGTGAATACCAGACTTCCCCCCAACTTCCTGCTCATCTATTCAGTCTCAGTTCATTCCAGTTCATCTATATAGAACTATTTAAAAAAAAAAATTTATAGGAGGAAAAGTCTAAATGAAAAGTATATTGGTTTAATAGGCACAGGTTTATTTTGAAGTAGAAATGTATTTCTCTATTCCTCCCATGAGGAGATATATGCAAACCATGGAATTTCTACATCTTGAAATCTATATCTATAGCTTCTTTGCATAAACTGCTATATGTTTGCAAATCAGTACTGTATATAGTACATGGTATTCTATATGTCAATGATTCTCAAATGGTAATGGACCTAAGAATACTTCAGTGATTTTAAAAATAGTCAGATTCTCGAGCCTCACTCTAAAAGATACTGATGCTGTAAACCCAGAGTAGACTACAGGAATCTGATATTTTAGAGTACTGCAGGTGATTTTGATGCATGCAGTCCTCAGCCTACACCTTGGAAGCATTGTCATAAGGTGGTGTACAGGGTGGTGGTAGAATGTCTGCAGGCTTTTGAAAACCTTGCCAAAAATTACATTCCTGCCTACTGTAAGTAACAGTATTTGTTTAATCTCTTTAAGTCATGCTCATATCACAATATCCACTGCTCCCAGTAACCCCCATCAAATGAACTCATCCTCTAATTTGTCCAGATAACTCTATCCCAACACGCTTTCCTCTCTGTAATGTGTATTTTACTCGCTAATTGATAGCCGCTAACAAACTACTAGTTTTCTTGGCTAGGGATCAAAGATTTGGTCTGACTGCTAAGTAAAAGCAAAACTTTGCTGGATTAGGACTTCCCCAAGCACAACTGTTCAGAGTCATAATTCTCAGTTGGCAACCTTTTCCTTGGAGCCCTCAGAAATACCAAACTAGAAATTTAAAACCTTCTGAATTTACTTAGCGGCCTCCTCATGTTTGCCAAACGAGTAGAAAAAAATTAAATTATTTATCTTCAATCCTTTATTATCTATGGGGTTAATATTTGCCTAACATCTCCTAAGACAGTGGTTAATCAAAGTAATCTCCTTGCTTGTTTGAGTTTGATATCCTAATGGAACACTGTCCATTAGCAGTACTAGACCAATATTTTTCAAAAGTTTGTTTTATATGACTCCTTCCAGTTAAACTAAGTGATTGTATGCCCCAATCACTATTCTAGGTGTTTCCAAAATGTTTTTTTGCAAGTGATTTCCATTTCATATGGTAATATAATACTTATACATTTTCATCTGTTTTTGCCCATGCACATACTTTCTCTGAACTTAGTGAACTCTTTGATTTGTGCCTCTGAGGATATTTTCCCTCTTCCAGATCTGCATACAAACATGTAGATGTGAATCACCTACTGCAGAAACATGAGAGAGAAAGAGAGAGAGGGAGAGATTTGGAGGCTTATGGCAGAGGAAGATTTTAATTGGCACAGTCTACATAGAGGCAACCAGTTGAGAGGAAGGAATAAAAAGAGAGACACTACATGGAAAGAAGATTCTGGAGAATGCACAAGCCCTTGGAAGCTAACTTTCCTGGAAGCAAACTCAGTGTGCACTTGTTCCCTTTTGAGGAGCACTCCTTTAAGTGGTTAGCTAGTGGTCCATGTTACCATTGGTTTGTGTTGACTCTGGTCTAGACAGCAGAGGGACAATCCAGAGTGAAACCTAGTTCTGTTTACCTATTTCTCAATCTGTAGCTCATAGCAACCTGTTGACAATCCAGAAGCAGAAACATCAGGATACTTACAAGCTTCAAGAAGAGAGAATAAGGGGCTAAACAACTAATTGATGCTTAGAAAACTTGTGAGTTAAAGTTTATATGAAGATAAATCCTCACCCTCTGACCAACAGCACCAGACTAAAACTAGTGCTTTTGTATAAACTACAGAAAAGTGCCCCTTCTGAGAAAACAAATATAAAAAAAATTCAATTCTCAATAGAGAAATTGTAGAAAGGTGGGCAGATGAATTTCAAAAAGGTACTTAGGTAGAAGTGGAAGCAGCATGGGCTGGACTTCAGAGCACAGCCTGCACAACTGTGCTCAGCATACTAGCCACAGCAGGACTAGAACCAGGTTGAAATTGTTCGTGTCTTTCTAACTGCCTGAATTATCCCTGCTTGGCTAACTTTTATCTTTGAAGACTCAGTTCAGGCATTACCTTAACTTGCCAGTCTGGGTCAGCACTCTTTTTTCCAAAAAAAACCGTTGAATGCTTCTGCCCTAATACTAATGTAAAACTATGATCTTGAGATGACCTCTTTATCTATTTGTCTCTCCAACGTATAAGCTTATCAAAGACAGAAATTATGTCACATTGATCTTGAGCCCCTAACACCTAGCTTAGTGCCTGCTATGTAGTAGTATCTTAATACATGTGGGATTAACTGTCCTCCCCTTGTAAAGCCATGGCATATTTACAAAGGCATTTGCTCCTCTATTAAACACTTCTAAAGAGAATAGAAAAGCCAATGGTGCAGAGATTTTAGTGACATATGGACACACCATTCCACTCAACAGATTCAGTGAAGATTCCTTTTTTAATTAGGCAAGGATAAACAGAGCATTTTGAATTATTAATGCAGACTGCCTCTCCTTTAACCTAAGCAGATATTCAGAAGGTAGATTCTTAAATATAAATTCCTCAAACCTCAATTAATTTTATGAAGATGTGTGTTTCAGCATATTAATTTGCAATATTATGAAAGTTACTAGATAACTGGCTAAAATTTATATTTACAATGTGCATGCAGAGTTTCTGACAATTCTATTCTTTTTTTTATTAGACTTTAAGTTCTGGGATACATGTGCAGAACGTGCAGGTTTGTTACATAGGTATACATGTGCCATGGTGGTTTGCTACACCCATTAACCCGTCATCTACATTAGGTATTTCCCCTAATGCTGTCCCTCTCCTAGCTCTCCACCCCCTGACAGGCCCCAGTGTGTGATGTTCCCCTCCATGTGTCCATGTGTTCTCATTGTTCAACTCACACTTATGAGTGAGAACATGAGGTGTTTGGTTTTCTGTTCCTGTATTAGTTTGCTGAGAATGTCCAGTTTCATCCATGTCCCTACAAAAGACATGAACTCATCCCTTTTTATGGCTGCATAGTATTCCATGGTATATATGTGCCACATTTTCTTTATACAGTCTATAACTGATGGGCATTTGGGTTGGTTCCAAGTCTTTGATATTGTGAACAGTGCTGCAGTAAACATACATGTGCATGTGTCTTCATAGTAAAATGATTTATAATCCTTTGGGTATATACCCAGCAATGGGATTGCTGGGCCAAATGGTATTTCTGGTTCTAGATCGTTGAGGAATTGCCACACTGTCTTCCACAATGGTTGAACTAATTTACGCTCCCACCAACAGTGTAAAAGTGTTCCTATTTCGACACATCCTCTCCAGCATCTGTTGCTTCCTGACTTTTTAATGATCACCATTCTAACTGGCATGAGATGGAATCTCAGAGTAGTTTTGATTTGCTTTTCTCTAACGACCAGTGATAATGGACTTTTCCTTATACGCTTGTTGGCCACATAAATGTCTTCTTTTGAGAAGTGTCTGTTCAAATCCTTTGCCCACTTTTTAATGGGGTTGTTTGTTTTTTCCTTGTAAATTTGTTTAAGTTCCTTGTGGATTCTGGATATTAGCCCTTTGTCAGATGGATAGATTGCAAACATTTTCTCCCATTCTGTAGGTTACCTGTGCACTCTGATGATAGTTTCTTTTGCTGTGCAGAAGCTCTTTAGTTTAATTAGATCCCATTGTCAATTCCAGCTTTTGTTGCAACTGCTTTTGGTGTTTTAGTTATTAAGTCTTTGCCCATGCCTATGTCCTGAATGGTACTGCCTAGGTTTTCTTCTAGGGATTTTATGGTTTTAGGTCATAGGTTTAAATCTTTAATCCATCTTGAGTTACTTTTTGTATAAGGTGTAAGGAAGGGGTCCAGTTTCAGTTTTCTGCATATGGCTAGCCAGTTTATCCAACACCATTTATTAAATAGGGAATCTTTTCTCCATTGCTCGCTTTTGTCAGGTTTGTCACAGATCAGATTGTTGTAGATGTTCAGTGTTATTTCTGAGGCTTTTGTTTTGTTCCATTGGTCTATGTATCTGTTTTGGTACCAGTACCATGTTTTTTTGGTTACTGTAGCCCTGTAGTATAATTTGAAGTCAGGTAGTGTGATGCCTCCAGCTTTGTTCTTTTTGCTTAGGAGTGTCTTGGCTATACGGGTTCTTTTTGGGTTTCATATGAAATTTAAAGTAGTTTTCCCAATTCTGTGAAGAAAGTCAATGATAGCTTGATGGAAATAGCATTGAACCTTTAAATTACTTTGAGCAGTGTGGCCATTTTCATTATATTGATTCTTCCTATCAATGAGCATGGAATGTTTTTCCATTTATTTGTGTCCTCTCTGGTTTCCTTGAGTTGTGGTTTGTAGTTCTCCTTGAAGAGGTCCTTCAGATCCCTTGTAAGTTGTATTCCTAGATATTTTATTCTCTTAGTAGCAATTGCCAATGGGAAGTTCACTTGTGATTTGGATCTCTGTTTGTTCGTTATTGGTGTATAGGAATGCTTGTGATTTTTGCACATTGATTTTGTATCCTGAGACTTTGCTGAAGTTTCTTATCAGCTTAAGGAGTTTTGGGACTGAGATGATGGGGTTTTCTAAATATACAATCATGTCAGCTGCAAACAAAGATAATTTTGTTTCCTCTCTTCCTTCTTTTTTTTAAGTTTTCTTTTTTTTTTTTTTTTTTTTT
>NW_016811046.1:273235-307613 GCF_001698545.2 Rhinopithecus bieti | reverse complement strand
TAGGTTGGGGAAGTTCTCCTGGATGATATCCTGAAGAGTGTTTTCCAACTTGGTTCCATTTTCCCTGTCACTTTCAGGAACATCAATCAGATGTAGTTTTGGTCTTTTCACATAATCCCATATTTCTTAGAGGCTTTGTTCATTTCTTTTTACTCTTTTTTCTCTAAACTTCTCTTCTCGCTTCATTTCATTTATTTGATCTTCAATCACTGATACTCTTTCTTCCAGTTGATAGAGTTGGTTACTGAAGCTTGTGCATTTGTCACGTAGTTCTCGTGTCATGGTTTTCATCTCTATCAAGTCATTTATGGACTTCTCTGCATTCATTATTCTAGTTATCCATTCTTCCATTCTTTTTCCAAGGTTTTTAGTTTCTTTGCTCTGGGTATGTAGTTCCTCCTTTAGCTCTGAGAAGTTTGATCGACTGAAGCCTTCTTCTCTCAACTCGTCAAAGTCATTCTCCATCCAGCTTTGTTCCATTGCTGGCGATGAGCTGCATTCCTTTGCAGGGGGAGATGCGCTCTGATTTTTTGAATTTCCAGCTTTTCTGCACCACTTTTTCCCCATCTTTGTGGTTTTATCTGCCTTTGGTCTTTGATGATGGTGACGTACTGATGGGGTTTTGCTGTGGGTGTCCTTTCTATTTGCTAGTTTTCCTTCTAAAAGTCAGGACCCTTAGCTGCAGATCTGTTGGAGTTTGCCTGAGGTCCACTACAGACCCTGTTTGCCTGGGTATCTGCAGCAGAGACTGCAGCAGACAGAATATTGCTGAACAACGAGTGTTGCTGTCTGATTCTTGCTCTGGAAGCTTCATCTTAGAGGTGTACCCCACTATGTGAGGTGTGAGGTCTCAGTCTGCACCTAGTGGAGGCTATCTCCCAGTTAGGTTACTCAGGGGTCGGGGACCCACTTGAGTAGGCAGTCTGTCCATTCTCAGATCTCAATCTCCATGCTGGGAGAACCACTGCTCTCTTCAAAGCTGTCAGACAGGGACATTTACATCTGCAGAGGTTTCTGCTGCTTTTTGTTTAGCTGTGCCCTGTCCCCAGAGGTGGAGTCTACAGAGGCAGGCAGGCCTCCTTAAGCTGCGGTGGGCTCCACCCAGTTCGAGCTTCCCAGCAGCTTTGTTTACCTACTTAAGTCTCAGCAATGGCGGGCGCCCCTCCCCAGCCTCACTGCAGCCTTGCAGTTAGATCTCAGACTGCTGTGCTAGCAATGAAGGAGGCTCCATGGGTGTGGGACCCTACAGGCCAGGTGTGAGATATAATCTCCTGGTGTGCCATTTGCTAAGACCCTTGGTAAAGTGCAGTATTAGCACGAAGTTACTCGCCCTGCTTCAGCTCTCACTGGTTGGGCTGCACTCGCTGACCAGCACTGACTGTCCGACACGGCCCAGTGAGATGAACCCAGTACCTCAGTTGAAAATGCAGAAATCACCCATCTTCTGTGTCACTCACGCTGGGAGCTGGAGGCTGGAGCTGTTCCTATTCGGCCATCTTGGGCATGCCTCCCCACCCAACTTCCTCTCTTCCTATTTGAATACCCTTTATTTCTTTCTCTCACCTGATTACTTTGGCCAGAATCTTCAGTACTATGTTGAATAGGAGTAGTGAGAGAGGGCATCCATGTCTTGTGCCAGTTATCAAAAGGAATGCTTCCAGCCTTTGCACATTCAATATGATATTTGCTGTGGGCTTGACATAAATAGCTCTTATTATTTTGAGATACGTTCTATCAATACCGAATTTTGTAGTGTTTTTTTGCATGAAAGCAGTGTGGAATTTTATGGAAGGCCTTTTCTGCATCTATTGAGCTAATCATGTGGTTTTTGTCGTTGGTTCTGTTTATGTGATGGATTACATTCATTGATTTGCATATGTTTGCATAAGAACCAGCCTTGCATCCCAGGGATGAAGTCAACTTGATCATGGTGGATAAGCTTTTTAGTGTGCTGCTGGATTTGGTTTGCCAGGGTTTTACTGAGGATTTTCACATCAATGTTCATCAGGGATATTGCCTGAAATTTTCTTTTTTTGTTGTGTCTCTGCCAGGTTTTGGCAGCAGGATGATGCTGGCCTCATATAATGAGTTAGGGAGGAGTCCCTCCTTTTTTATTGTTTGGAATAGTTTTAGAAGGAATGGTACCAGCTTGTTTTTGTACCTCTGGTAGAATTCAGCTTTGAATCCATCTAGTCTTGGGCTTTTTTTTTTTTTTTTTTTTGGTTGGTAGGCTATTAATTACTGCCTCAATTTCAGAACTTGTTATTGGTCTATTCAGGGATTTGACTTCTTTCTGGTTTAGTCTTGGGAGGATGTATGTGTTCAGGAATTTATGCATTTCTTCTAGATTTTCTAGTTTATTTGCATAGAGGTGTTTACAGTATTCTCTGAGAGTGGTTTGTATTTCTGTGGGATCAGTGGTGATATCCCTTTATCATTTTTTGTTGTGTCTATTTTGATTCTTCTCTCTTTTCTTCTTTATTAGTTGGGCTAGTGGTCTACCTACTTTGTTAATCTTTTGAAAATCACTTCCTGGATTCATTGATTTTTTGAAGGGTTTTTCATGTCTCTATCTCCTTCAGTTCTGCTCTAATCTAGGTTATTTGTTGTCTTATGCTAGCTTTTGAATTTGTTTGCTTTTGCTTCTTTAGTTCTTTTAATATTGATGTTAGGGTGTTGGTTTTAGATCTTTCCCACTTTCTCATGTGGCCATTAATGCTATAAATTTCCCTCCAAACACTGCCTTGGCTGTGTCCCAAAGATTCTAGTACATTGTGGCTTTGTTCTCATTGGTTTCAAATAACTTCTTTATTTCTGCCTTAATTTCGTTATTTACCCAGTAGTCATTCAGGAGCAGGTTGTTCAGTTTCCATGTCATTGTGCAGTTTTGAGTGAGTTTCTTAATCCTGAGTTCTAATTTGATTGCACTGTGGTCTGAGAGATGGTTTGTTATGATTTCCATTCTTTTGCATTTGCTGAGGAGTGTTCTACTTCCAATTATGTGGTCAATTTCAGAATAAGTGCAATGTGGTGCTGAGAAGACTGTATATTCTGCTGATTTGGGGTGGAGGGTTCTGTAGATGTCTATTAGGTCCACTTGACCCAGATCTGAGTTCAAGTCCTAAACATCCTTGTTAATTTTCTGTCTCATTGATTTGTCTACTATTGACAGTGGGCTGTTAAATTCTCTCACTATTATTGTGTGGGAGTCTAAGTCTCTTTCTAGGTCTCTAAGAAGTTGGTGTATGAATCTGGGTGCTCCTATATTGGGTGTGTATATATTTAGGATAGTTGGATAGTTGACTCTTCTTGTTGCATTGATCCCTTTACCATTATGTAATGCCCTTCTTTGTCTTTTTTGGTCTTTTTGGTTTAAAGTCTGTTTTGTCAGAGACTAGGATTGAAACCCCTGCTTTTTTATTTATTTATTTATTTATTTTTTGCTTTCCATTTGTTTGGTAAGTCTTCCTCCATCCCTTTATTTTGAGCCTATTTTTGTCTTTGCACATGAGATGAGTCTCTTGAATACAGCACATCAATGGGTCTTGACTCTTTATCCAATTTGCCAGTCTGTGTCTTTTGATTGGGGCATTTGGCCTATTTACATTTAAAGTTAATATTGTTTTGTGCGAATTTGATCCTGTCATTATGGTGCTAGCTGGCTATTTTGCTCATTAGTTGATGCAGTTTTTTCATAGTGTTGATGATCTTTACATTTTGGTATGTGTTTGCAGTGGCTGATACCAGTTTTACCTTTCCATACTTAGTGCTTCCTTCAGGAGCTCTTGTAAGGCAGGCCTGGTTGTGACAAAATCCCTCAGCATTTGCTTGTCTGTAAACGATTTTATTTTTTCTTCACTTATGAAGCTTAGTTGGCCTGGATATGAAATTCTGGTTTGAAAATTCTTTTCTTTAGGAATGCTGAAATTAGCCCCCATTCTCTTCTGGCTTATAAGGTTTCTGCAGAGAGATCTGCTCTTTGTCTGATGGGCTTCCCTTTGTGGGTAACCCAATCTTTCTCTGTGGCTTCCCTTAACATTTTTTCCTTCATTTCTCCTTTGGTGAATCTGACAATTATGTGTCTTGGGGTTGCTCTTCTCGAGGAGTACCTTTGTGGTGTTCTCTGTATTTCCTGAATTTGAATGTTGGCCTGTCTTGCTAAGTTGGGGAAGGTTTCCTGGATAATAACCTGAAGTGTGTTTTCCAACTTGGTTCCATTCTTCCAGTCACTTTGAGGTACACCAATCAAACGTAGGTTTGGTCTTTTCACATAGTCCCATATTTCTTGGAGGCTTTGTTCATTCCTTTTTATTCTTTTTTCTCTAATCTTGTCTTCACAGTTTATTTCATTAAGTTGGTCTTCAATCTCTGATATCCTTTCTTCTGCTTGATCAATTCTGTTATTGATACTTGTATCTGCTTCATGAAGTTCTCATGCTGTGCTTTCAGCTCCATCAGGTCATTTATGTTCTTCTCTAAACTGGTTATTCTAATTAGCAGTTCCTGTAACCTTTTATCCAGGTTCTTAGCTTCCTTGCTCTGGCTTAGAACATTCTCGTTTAGCTTTGAGAAGTTTGTTATTATCCTCCTTCTGTCAATTCATCAAACTCATTCTCTGTCCAATTTTGTTCCCTTGCTGGCAAGGAGTCATGATCCTTTGGAGGCGAAGAGGCATCCTGGTTTTGGAATTTTCAGCCTTTTGTGCTGATTTTCCTCATCTTTGTGGATTTACCTACTTTTGGTCTTTGATGTTGGTGACCTTAGGATAAGATTTTTGCATGGTCATCCTTTTTGTTGATGTTGATGCCATTGCCTTCTGTTTGTTAGTTTTCCTTCTAACAGTCAGGCTCCTCTTCTGCAGGTCTGCTGGAGTTTGCTGGAGGTCCATTCCAGACCCTGTTTGCTTGGGTATCACCAGTGGATGGTGCAGAGCAGCCAAGGTGGCTGCCTGCTCCTTCCTCTGGAATTTTCATCCCAAAAGGGGCACCTGCCAGATGCCAGCTGGAGCTCTCCTGTTTGAGCTGTCTGCTGACCCCTGCTGGGAGGTGTCTCCCCGTCAGGATGCATGGGGGTCAGGGACCCACTTGAGGAGTCAGTCTGACCCTCAGCAGAGCTCAAACACTGTGCTGGGAGATCTGCTGCTCTCTTCTGAGCCAGCAGGCAGGAACTTTTAAGTCTGCTGAAGCTGCACCCAGAGCCACCCCTTCCCCCAGGTGCTCTGTCCCAGGGAGTTGGTAGTTTTATCTGTAAGTCCCTGACTAGGGCTGCTGCCATTCTTTCAGGGATGCCCTGCCCAGAGTGGAGGAATCTAGAGAGGCAGTCTGGCTACAGTGGCTTTGCTGCACTATGGTGGGCTCTGCCCAATCGGAACTTCCCAGCAGCTTTGTTTATACTGTGAGAGGAAAACCACCTACTCAAGCTCCAGTAATGGTGGACGCCCCTCCCCCAACCAAGGTCAAGTGTCCCAAGTCGACTTCAGACCACTGTGCTGGCAGCGAGAATTTCAAGCCAGTGGATCTTAGCTTGCTGGGCTCCCTGGGGGTGGGATCTGCTGAGCAAGACCACTGGGTTCCCTGGCTTCAGCTACCTTTCCAGGGGAGGGAGAGGTTCTGTCTTGCTGGGGTTCCAGGTGCCACCGAGGTACAAAGAAAAACTCCTGCAGCTAGCTCAGTGTCTGCCCAAATGGCCACCCAGTTTTGTGCTTGAAACCCAGGGCCCTGAGGGTGTAGGCACCCAAGGGAATCTCCTGGTCTGCAGGTTGTGAAGACTGGGAAAAGTGTAGTATCTGGGCCAGATGACACCGTCCCTCATGGCACAGTCCATCATGGCTTCCCTTGGCTAGGGGAGGGATTTCCCTGACCCCTTTCACTTCCCAGGTAAAGCAACACACCACCCTGCTTCTCCTCACCCTCTGTGGGCTGTACCCACTGTCTAACCATTCCCAGTGAGATGAACCAGCTACTTCAGTTGGAAATGCAGAAATCATCTGCCCTCCGCATTGGTCTCACTGGGAGCTGCAGACCAGAGCTGTTCCTATTTGGCCATCTTGCCTGAACTCCGATGATTTTATTCTTAAGTAAACAAAATACCATCACCACAATCACTGGGATAATACCGCAATTATGGTATCAATAATCTTGTATATTAAATTTTATATTTGTAATTTAGAATACAATAGTCAATAAAGAAATTTTTGAAAAAGTTATTATCATTCATTGTTCCAAAAGGATATGTGTTAGGAATTCCTAATGATAGAATGCTTTGAAACCTTAAGATCTGCTACAGTCTATAAAGCCAGGAATGTGAGAACCTTGGACTGTTCTGACATTTTCATAGTGTTTTCAGTTTTTGTAAGTAGTCATTTACGACAAAAGGTAATAAACCATAAAAGCTGTGCTGTGGTGGCAGTGGTTTCATAAAACTGCCTCAACAATGAGATTAGTAATATACTGCACTGTTTGATAGCATGTCTTTTTCAGATGTTATCTAAATGTAACTTTAAACACCCTGGGGAAAAAGACATTGCATTTTAATTTTATGGGTGAACTACAGTAGGTTCAGTGTACATTAATTGAAATTCCTTTGTGCTTGGTCAACATGAGAGCCAATGATTATCCAAACTTAAATTTTTTTAAGCTTGTCTTTTTTTTTTTTCTTTGTAAACTGAGGGAAAAAAATGAAAATATGTGAACAAAACTTAGTTAAGGATGATCATCAGATATTGCTTACACAGGAAAAATGGAAAATATCATACATGTCCCATAATGGGACATGAGTTATATGAACTATGGTACCACCATATAATGAAATATACTATGCACCCATAAAACAAATGCTATAAAATATATTTATCATCTTAAAGGGATGTAATTATTTACTGCTCAGTTTTAAAGGCTAGGTTAAGAAAATATTTGTGCTTATATGCATAATAGGTTTATACATTATAAGCCTTAAAAATATTTAAAAAAATTAATATGACTAACAACAATAGTACAAAGGTGGTTCATAGGAAGTGGGAAAATATATGTGCACTGACTTCCTAATCTTTTACAGCAGTATTTAATAGATACTTTTCAGAGTTAAAGTTTTCTGACTCGCACTATTTTTAAAATATTTCACTTTTATTTTAGGAGCTTTAGGCAAAATTTGCAGGAATAAACTGCATTAAAACTCTTTTTATTAATCCCTCTCTGAAATACTGCTTGCTTTTATACTCAAATCTTTTAAATTCATGTTTTCTTCTGATGTGTGTAATTCAACTCAAGGTAATATTGTACTGATATGCTGATATACAAGCCCTGCTAAAGCATTGGTCATAAAGCAGTGAAAAAGACCAAAAGATAAAAGATAAATAAATGGACTGTAACTACATACAGAAGTAGAGTTTCAAACTAGCATAAATGAACAGTTTAACAAGGAGATGATACTTGAAGTCCTGAAAGGTGTACAGATTGAGGACAGAGAAGTTTGAAGGCTGTTTAGTTAATAGGTGGAGGAACCCAGAAATAACTCTGCTAGCAGGAGCCAAATGTTTCTGCATTTCACCGAAGTAAGAAACGTCTTGATTCATTGATTCTCCCCTGGTTTGGGCTAGAGGATAAAAAATAGTTTGCACAGTACCAGTGAGAGAGCAGAAATAAAGGGAAGGCAAATTCAGGAAATAAATAATAAATGCTTAGAAACAAAACTCTGTATCACTTGCAATTCAAGGAAAAGTGAATGAAACAGCTTGGCTAAAGCTAAGCATGGCTGCAAATCTGTAGGGAAGACAGGGGGTCTATTATGGAAGAAACTGAAAGCTAAGTAGAGTAGTAGACTTTAACAAATATGAATAATCATGGCTGATTTCTAAGTTAGATTTTGAAAATATTTAAATGATATAAAATAAATCAGCAGTGTAAAAGAGCAAGTGAAGAAACAACCTTTCCAAACAGCCTACTATAGTCCAGGCACAGTGTTCAGTAATTTCTCATTTAATATTTATAACAACTCCATGAGGCATATATTACAATTTTCATTTTACAGATGAGGAAATTAGAGCTCAGAGATGTTATTAAAAAATAACATACCTGCTCCAAATAGGGAAGAATAGACACTATTAAGGGACTGTTTAAAAGGCAGGCTTTTTGAATGATAGAGTAAGGAGCTCCAAAAATTCACTTCTCCATAAAAGTAATTAAAACATTGACAAAATTGTCAAAATCAACTCTGTCAGAACCCTGGAAATGAACTAAAGGCTTGCAAGAATTTAAGGAGTGCTTACTCAAGGAAAATGCCTAAATTTTGGTAAGGACAGCAAGCTTCTGTGGTGTTTTAGCTTGCCCTATTTCCATCCCTTACTTCCCAATTCTACAGGAGTCATGAAAATCAGCAGCATTATAACCATGGCAACTGTGCAAACCATCAGCCTAGCAGCAACTGGAGAAAGTCGACTAGGTTTGGAGCTCCTTAAAAATCAGTATCCTTTGAGAATTGCTTCTAGTTTCTCTGTCTGCCAGCTCTCTGGAAAATCTCCATTCACAAGGCTTTTCACTATTTGACTTGACTCAAAATTCCTTCAGTAGGAAAATACCTATTCATAGAATCTTTCCCAAAAATAATTAGCCACAATTGCTAGCAGTGCAACTGCCTTAAGTAGTGATACCAGTTGAAGAAAAGAAGAAGCAGACTAAAAAATGTAAAAGGAGTATCTGGGTAATTAAATGTCCATAAGCATCTTGGAAGACCTCCAACATATTCCTGGGAATCTAGAAGGTCGTGTTTATGTACAGGGATTGATACATATTGAGGGAAAACACAGAAAGGCCCTTATCTCTCACCCCTGTCTGAACTTGAGATCCTGAACAAAAAGGAAATGAAGACTAAGGCAGAGTTATAAACTGCCAAGGCACTGAAGATGTAGTCCAACACACAGATAGCCCCTCAGCACAGTGGAAACTTATTGGATAAAGGCAATTAAGGAAATAACTGTATAATCATTAGCTGATCATTAAGCTAACTTATCCATGACTTCAGTGGCTTATGATAGAGAATAGAGAGTAAGTCCAAGAAGGACATTCAATAAACAAATAAGAACAACAATGATAGGAAACAGCAACAACTATCCAGCAAATGACCAACAACAGCAACAATAATGGTGTCTGGTGATTTAGTTTTCAAAGATACCAAAGTATATTATTTAAAATATTTATTTTTCCAACAAAAATTACAGGACACACAAAGAAACAGGAAAGTTTGGGTGTGGTGGTACACTCCTGTAGTCTCAGCTACTTGAGAGGGAAGCAGCAGGATTGTTTGAACATAGGAGTTGAAGACTGCAGAGAGTCATGATCATGCCACTGCAGTCTGGCCTGGGTGGCAAAGTGAGACCCTGTCAAAAAAAGAAGGAAGGAAAGGAGGGAGGGAGGGAGGGAGGAAGGAAGGAAGGAAGGAAAGAAAGAAAAAGAAAGAAAGAAAGAAAGAAAGAAAGAAAGAAAGAAAGAAAGAAAGAAAGAAAGAAAGAAAGAAAGAAAGAGGAAAGTATGCCTATAAATAGAGAAAAGCAGTCAATAAAACTATCCATAACAAAGCATAGACGTTAGACTTATTAGACAAAGCTTTTAAATCAGCTATTACAAAAATGCATAAAATCTAAAGGAAGCCATATCTAAGGAATTGAAAAAAAAAAAAACTGCAAACAATGTATCACCAAACAGAGAATATCAATAAAGAGATAGTAATTATTAAAAAGAACCAAAGATAAATTCGAGAGTTGAGTAATACAACAACTAAAATAAAAAAAAAAAGAATCATTAAAGGGGCTTAGCATTAGATTTGAGTTGGCAGGAGGAAGAATCTATGAACTGAAGATACGTCAGTTGAGATTATTTAGTCAGAGGAACAGAAAAAAAAATGAAAATAAAATGAGTAGAGCCTCAGATATCTGTAAAACATCATCTACCATAAACATGTTTTAAGAATGGGAGTTCAAAAGAAAAAAGGAGAGAGAGAAAGGGGCAGAAAGAATATTTGAAGAAATAGTGGCCAAATATTTTATGGTCATATGTCAGATTGTAAAACAAATTCGATGAGAAATATTAATCAAAATTTCCACAAAGTTCAATAAACTCTAATAGGATAAACTAAAAAATGGCCATAATAATAGTCAAACTATCAAAAAACCAAAGATAAGAGAATATTTAGAGCAACTAGAGGAAAGTTAATTGTCACCTACTAGGGATCTAAAATAAGTTTAACAACTGAGTTCTCATCAAGAACCATGGAGATGAGAAGTAAGTAAGATGACATAGTCAAAGGGCTGTAAGAAAAAAAAAAACGGTCAGCCAACAATCCCATATCCCTTAAAACTGACAGGGAAATTAAGATGTTCCTAGACAAACCAAAACTGAGAGAATTGTCACCAACATTCATGTCCTCTAAGAAATAATATGCTGGGCACAGTGGCTCACACCTGTAATCCCAGAACTTTGGGAGGCCGAGGTGGGTGGATCACTTGAGGTCAGGAGTTCAAGACCAGCCTGGCCAACATTGTGAAACCCCAACTCTACTAAAAATACAAAAAAATTAGCTGGGCATGGTGGCAGGCACCTGTAATCCCAGCTACTTGGGAGGCTGAGGCAGCGGTGGAAGTTGCAGTGAGCCAAAATCGTGCCACTGCACTCCAGCCTGAGCAACAAGAGAGAGACTCTGTAGCAAAACAAAAAAAAAAAGAAAGAAAGAGAGAGAGAGAGAGAGAAAGAGAGAAAGAAAGAAAAGAAAAAGAAAGAAAGAAAGAAAGAAAGAAAGAAAGAAAGAAAGAAAGAAAGAAAGAAAGAAAGAGAGAGAGAGAGAAAGAAAGAAAGAGAAAGAAAGAAATAATAAAGGGAGAGGAGTCTTTCAGGTAACAATGACATGATACCAGATGGAAATTCAAATCCACATAAAAAAATAAAAAGATTAAGTAAAGGTAACTACATAAGTAAATATAAAGATAATATCAATGTATTTTTGTTTTTAACTCTTTCCTCCTATATGAGTTAAAAGATAAACTGAATAAAACAATAATCATAAAGCTATGTTGATAAGCTTATAATTCATAAAGATGCAATTCGTGTAAAGCATAAAGGATTGGAGAGAGAGTGAGTGTATCTTGGAGCAAAGTTTTTTCATACCATCCAAATTAATTTGATATCAATCTAAACCAGATTGTCTCAAGTAAAGGTGTTAATTTGTAAATCTCTAGGCAAACATTGAAGAAATAACTAAAATGACATAAAGACTCAACAAGAAAAGAAAATGGTACACTAGAAAACATCTATTTAACACAACGGAAGGAAGAAATAAAGGGGTAGAGAAACAAAACTAAGACATATAGAAAGTAAACAACAAAATGGCCAGCATAAATCCTACTTTATCAGTAATTGTATTATACACAAATAGGTTAAACACCCCAATCAAAAGGCAGACATTAGAAGAATAGATACATGGCCTAGCTATGTGAAATATCTACAGAAGCACACTTTATATTTAATACACAAATAGATTGAAGTGAATGGATGTAAATATATATATATATATATATATATACACCATGCAAATGGTAACTAAAAGAGAACTGGTGTGGCTATGCCAATATCAGACAAAATAGATTTTAAAACAGAATTTGTTACTAGAGAACAGGAAGGACATTTTATAATGTCAAAAGGTCAATTGATAAGAAACACATACCAATTATAAATTTATAAGCATCTAAAAACAGTGTCCCAAAATAAATGAAGCAAAACTGACAAAATTAGAAAGAGAAAGACAATTCAAGAAAAAAAAAAAGCAGGCTGGGCGCGGTGGCTCACGCCTGTAATCCCAACACTTTGGGAGGCCGAAACGGGCGGATCACGAGGTCAGGAGATCAAGACCATCCTGGCTTACATGGTGAAACCCCGTCTCTACTAAAAAATACAAAAAAAACTAGCCGGGTGCGGTGGCGGGCGCCTGTAGTCCCAGATTCTCGGGAGGCTGAGGCAGGAGAATGGCGTAAACCCGGGAGGCGGAGCTTGCAGTGAGCTGAGATCTGGCCACTGCACTCCAGCCTGGGCGACACAGCAAGACTCCGTCTCAAAAAAAAAAAAAAAAAAAAAAAAAAAAAAAAAAAAAAAAAAAAACAGATGAACAGATGAAGACTTCAGGATATTACTTTTAAAGCATAGAACATCTAGCAGAAGGTCAACAAGGAAATAGAAAACTTCAATAATATAAGCTAACAGACATCTATAAAACCCTCCCCTATGCAACACATTCTTTTCAAGTGCACATACTCCAGAGGAGACCGTATGCTGGACCATAAAACAAACCCTAGAAAATTTGCTAGAATTAAAATTTTAAAATCATATTTTTGGTCATATAGAATTAAATTAGAAGTCAATAAAAATGAAATTTTAGATATTCAAAAATGTGAAAATTCAACAACGTAGTACTACATAAGCAATGGGTCATATGAAATCACAAGGAAAATTTCACTGGAGAGGCATAGAAAACACAAACACCACAGCTTATGTGATTCAGCTAATGCAGTGCTTACAGAGAAATTCAATGCTGTGAACACGTGTTAAAAAAAAAAATCAATAACCAACCTTTCACCTTAAGAAATTACAAAAGAACTGTAAACCCAAACTAAACAAAATAAAATAATAGTGGATAAAAATAAATGAAATAAAGGAGAGAAAACATTAAAGAAAATCTAGATAATCAAAAGCTAATTATTTGAAAAGATCAACAAAACTGATAAACTTTTAACTAGAATGACTAGTGTAAAAAGAAAGAAGATTCAAATGACTAAATTCAGTATGAAAGAGAGAATATAATTACTAGCCTTACAGAAACAAAAGGAATTATGAAAGAATATTGAATTATATGGCAACAACTTAGATAATTTAAGTGGAGAAATTCCTGATAAGACAAAAAGTACTGAAACTTATTCAAGAAGTAGGAGATCAGACTCAATCTATAAGTAAAGAATTTAAATGACTAATTTTAACACTTTCCACAAAGAAAATCATAAGTCTGGATGGCCTCACTGGCAAATTACTCCAAACGTGTGAAGAAGAATTAATAAAAATGAAATCCTCTTCCAAAAAATAGGAGAGGAGAAAACACTTTCCAATTCATTCTATGAGGCCTGTATTATTATCATGCTAAAACCACTTAAAGGCATCATAAGAAAAGAAACTACAGGAAAATGTCTCTTATAAAGATAGGCATAAAAATTCTCAACATAATACAAGCAAACTGAATCCAACAACGTATAAAAGGGATTTTGCACTGTGACCAAGTGGGATTTATCCTGGGAATGAAAGGTAGCCTTAACACCAAAAAGCAATTAATGTAATATAACGTATCAATAGATTAAACAATGAAACTATACGATCACTTCAATCAATTCAAACAAATCATTTGACAAATTCCAATTCCCTTTTTATATAAAACAAACTCTCAACAAGATAAAAGAAACACTCAAAAAACTAGGAATAAGAAGGGAACTTTCTCAGTCTCATAAAGAGCATCTACAGATATCCCAAAGCTAACCTCAGAATTAATGGTGAAAGACTAAGAATTTTCTCCCTAAGTTCAGGAAGAAGACAAGTATGTCCACTCTTGTCACCTCTACTCAACATTATACTAGAGGTTCTAGTTAGGGAAATTATGGAAGAAAAAGAAATAAGATACATTCAAATTGGAAAGGAAAAACTATAACTATCTCCACTAGCAGATGGCATAATCTTGTATTTAAAGAATAGTTGCCAAGCTCATTCTTATTGTTGGCATAATATAGTTCCTGGCAGTTGTAGAATGAGGTTCCTGTTTCCTTGCAGGATTTCATCCAGAGGCTGTTTTTACCTTCTACAGGCCTCCCTCATTCCTTGCCTTGGGGTCCCTTCCATTTTCAAGGTAACAACAGCACATCAAATCTTTTTCATTCTTTGAATTTCTTGACTTCCTCTTCCATAACATGCTGGGAGAAACCCTCTGCTTCAAAAAAGGCTCAGGTGATTAGGTCAGGCCTAACAAGGTAATTTCTCTATTTTAAGGTCAACTGATTTGGAACTTTAATAATATCTGCAAAATTCCTTCACAGCATGGAAGGAATTTTGGGCCATGAGACAAACCCCAGTACATTTGCAGGAACTGAAATGTATGGTGGTACCTAGATTCATGGTTGCTTGAATAACTAGGAGAAGGTGTGTGTACACCAAGGACCAGGAATCTGAGGAGGTGACCATCTTAAAATTCTTCCTGGCACATTACACTTTCAACAAACTATCTAAAGTGTTAGAGCATTTGTAAACTGTGTGTTCAAAAAATTTATCAGTACAAGAACAGAGAAAATGAATGCCAAGTTGCATCATGGATATGCAAAGATGAAGAGCTGATCATTGCTATAGTACAGTACATGATGTGTAATGTTAGAGTATGGTACAAACTCTAAAAAGTGGCTACAATATAGTGTGAAGTGGAAGACAAGTGAAGGAACATAGGAAGGTAAAGACCAGACTTTTAGGCCTTATTAAAGAGAGTAAGCTTTATTCTGCTGGCAATGGGCAGCCGAGAAACAACACAGATCATTTCCTTGTACACAGATTACTCTGATAAGAAGAATCGACCAGGCACAGTGGCTCACACCTGTAATCCCAGCACTTTGGGAGGCCAAGGGGGACGGATCATGAGGTCAGGAGTTTGAGACCAGCCTGGCCAATATGGTGAAACTCTGTCTGTACGAAAACTACAAAATTAGCTTGGTGTGGTGGCACACGCCTGTAGTCCCAGCTACTTGGGAGGCTGAGGCAAAAGAATCGCTTGAACCTGGGAGGCAGAGGTTGCAGTGAGCCAAGATCGTACCACTGCACTCCAGTCTGGACCACAGAGCGAGACTCCATCTCAAAAAAAAAAAAAAAAAAAAAAAGATGTTGAAGCCTGGCTGCCTGAGTTTACATCATTCCTCTGTTCATTACTAGCTCTGTGATCTTGGACAAGTTACTTAACCTCTCTGCACCACAATGTCTTATCTGTAAAAAGCATATAATAAGTTCACCTACTTTACGAGGTTGTCTTGGGGATTAAATGAGTTTACAGGTAAAGCACTTAGAACAGAGGCCCACACAGAAATGCTACTTAAGGGTCTGCTGTCATCATCATTATCATTGAAAGAGCAAGACTGGAAAATTGAGAGCATTTAGAAAGCTTTTGAAATAATAAATACATGATGAAGGCAACAGCAGTAAAGACTGAGGCACCCAGCACAGACTGAGAAACACTAGGAAATAAATTTGACTGGATTTCGATATGGGGATGATGCAACAGCAGTTGAAAAAGATTCTTAGGCTTTCTGGTTGAAGTGAATGGGCAGATGGTGATTTCATAAGCCAAAGCAGAAAAAAAAGAAGAGCACATTTGTGATGGGTGTGGTTTGGGGTGACCTTGGACATACGGTCAGATAGATGTCTGAAAATAAAAGGCTAAAATCTGGAGATCCAGCTTTAGGAGTGATTGACATATAGATGGTAGATACATGAGATCATCCAAAAAGAATATGGAAAAAGGAAAGAGAAACAGACCAAGGATCAAACCTTAGAAAGCATTAAAGGGATGGCAGAAGAGGGAAAACCTGCAAAAGAGACAAAGAAACAGCAGTCAGAGATTTATAACAAGGAGAGAATATCCTCATGAAAGCAAATAGAATAAATAATTTTAAAAATGTATAATGTGATCCTTAGTACCAAAAGCTACAAATATGGACTGAAGAGTACCCTATGGTTTAGAGTTGACACTATAGATGCCATTAATATCCCCAATGAGAACAGTAAAGTGGATGAGGCAGCAGCCAGGCTGCAGCGGCTGAACATTAAAAGGGTACTGCTGAATGAAAGAAGCTACTGTAAGATTCTAGAGCATTATCTGGGAACAGTGACAGAGTTTGGGCCAAAAAACATATAAAAAGAAAGAGGTCTGTCTTAATGTGCAAGAAGGAAGTTCAAACGGTGGGTATTTAATTAGTTCTGCCCAGCAATAGCTTGTCTGTTAAGTAAATTATCTGGCATGTAGTACTTAAAATTCTCCACAGTTATAGTTCAAAGAATTTCCCTAATAACTTAACGTTAACTTCATGTGAAACATAAACTACTTATGATTCAAATCTTCTAGGAGAGAAATAGGCTCAACAAAATGTCACTTTTGTTATAGATCAAAGGTTTCCTTTTATAACATATTTGTGCCAGAGAGACAGATATCTCTTATTACAATTGGGAGCCCTCAGGGATTTTGCTTTCGTATAATTACCCATAGTTTAACACTTAGAAGGGTGTCAAACTGGTGTCTCCAAAGACAGCTTAAGAATTTCTGGGTCATTATTAACTCTAAGATCATTCTGGCTTGATCAAGCTTATGGGGAGGAAAGGGGTGTTCCCCTGATGAATAACAGCTGACATTTATTAAGCAGTTTGTCAACATGGTATGGGTTATGCTCTCTTCATGCATTAGTTCATTTAACCCTCATATAACCCAGCAGTCAGGAGCCATTATTGACTTCATTTTTATAGCGGATTACATTTCAATTTAGATAGGGTCGATAACCTGCCTGAGGATGCAGCTAGGGATGGGGAGTGCCCAGATTTGAATAGAAATAGCCACAATCTGTACACTACAGTTTTTTCACCCTGGATTCTCCTCCACATGCACACCATTCATCCATTCAGTGAAGGAAATGTTTGGTTAAGAAAACAGATGGTGATGGTCAAAGGGTACAAAGTTTCAGTTATACAGGATAAATAAGTTCTGGAGATCTACAACAGAGCAAACTGCCTATAGCTAACAATATTGTATTGTAAGTACTTAAAATTTGCTAAGGGGGTAAATCAATAAAAATAACAGAAATTGACTCAAGTTCTAAATGACTCAAGAGTCTGAATACTTATTATGGGAATAACTCAAATCTATTATTTTCTTTTCTTCTTTCCTGATTGTGCCTTCTAGCCACTTGCAGAACACATTTTCACCTTTGCCAAGGAGAAAACGGAAAATGGAAAAGGTGAATTCAAAATAAGAAAATCAGCCTTAAGTAAAATTATGAAACAAGTGAAATCTGTGCCACTCCCAGCTCCATTTTCCTTTGCTTCCCGGCTTAGGTAAATGAGCAGATGGTGATCCCATAAGCCAAAGCATCTCTTCTTACAAGGTCTCATTGCTTTGGTGGCCTTTGGGTTGCTAAGCAACTCTCCTTCCCCAACCCCAGTCTGTCCCACACATCACTGCTCATCGAATTCTATCCCTGTCATCATATTCATTCTATAATCAAAAAACATAGAATATATTAATTTTCCATGTTCCGTGGGATCTTCTGTATTTCAGGGATATTTTATTTTTTCTTAAACTTTGTACGTATATTCTAATCACTGATATTGTTTATTCTCCTACCCTCTTATTCTCCTTAAAAAAGTACCTCCTAATCCTTACCTGAAGCTAAACAAATCTTTTTACAGGTTTATAAGTTTTTTCTCTCTCAAATAGACCATCCTGGCTAACAGAGTGAAACCCCATCTCTACTAAAAATACAAAATAATTAGCCGGGAGTGGTGGCGGGTGCCTGTAATCCCAGCTACTCAGGAGGCTGAGGCAAGAGAATCACTTGAACCCGAGAGGCAAAGGTTGCAGTGAGCCAAGATCGCACCACTGCACTTCAGCCTGGGCCACAGAGTGAGAATCCGTCTTAAAAAAAAAAGGAAAAGAAAAGAAAAAAAATCTCTGCCTATTCAACAAAATAATAGCACATTGTATGCTATTTTACTAATGAAAAGGTTATATTTCATATAGTCACCCCTGATTACAAGTACAGCCCCATAAAGGACAAGTCATTTTCTTTTTACAACTATCAGAATAAGTAATCTTAAAATGCTCCCCTACCCCCAAGTCACATTTAACAACAACAACAAAACAGCTTCAGTGATGGGCATTTAAAATACTGTGGTAGCTATGTGGGAGCTGTTTTTGAACAGGCAGATCTCTTTCAGTTCCTCAAATTATACACTAATGTTGCCTCCTCTTCTGTTTATAAGTAGGATCATCCCAGTGCAAACTAATTCAATACAATTTCTTATTAATAGATTTGGAAGAATATTTGTTAGGAGAAGTGTGGAGAAAATGAAAACTCTTCTTTCTCAAGTTTCAAGCCATTCAAAGTTTCAATTAAGGATATTCTGGACAGAAATTCAATTTTAATGATGGGGTTTTACCTTTTAGGTTATTTTTGTACTTTTAAAGTAAAACTTTATTTTTTAAAAAATTGCCGACTATTTGTCAACTTATCATGCCACAAGCACCAAACACAAAGCAGTGAATTAAAATAGATTTACTAACTCAAACTCCACCAGAGAAGACAAATATCAAAACAACAATAAAAATAGGCCATGCACAGTGACTCACGCCTGTAATCCCAACACTTTGGGAAGCTGAGGTGGGCAGATCACTTGAGGCCAGGAGTTCTATACCATCTTTGCCAACATGACGAAACCCCATCTCTACTAAAAATACAAAAATTAGCCAGGTGTAGTGGCGCACTCCTGTAATCCCAGCTACTGGGAAGCTGAGGCACAAGAGTCACTTGAACCCGGGAGGCGGAGGTTGCAGTGAGTTAAGATTGTGCCACTGCACTCCAGCCTGGGTAACAGAGCAAGACTCCATCTCACAAAAAAAAAAAGAAAGAAATATAGCTTCAATTTTCTGTCATATACTCCCTAAGTATTTTGAACTTCTTGACATTGTATTTGTATTAATTCCTTTTTTTTTTTTTTTTCAAGACGGAGTCTCACTCTGTCGCCCAGGCTGGAGTGCAGTGGTGCGATCTTGGCTCACTGCAACCTCCACCTCCCAGGTTCAAGTGATTCTTCTGCCTCAGCCTCCCAAGTAGCTGGGACTACAGGTGCCTGCCACCACACCCAGCTAATTTTTGTAATTTTAGTAGAGACAAGGTTTCACCATATTGGTCAGGCTGGTCTCAAACTCCTGACCTCATGATCCACCCACCTCGTCCTCCCAAAGTGCTGGGATTACAGGTATGAGCCATCATGCCCAGCTGAAGCTATATTTCTTAAGAAGAAAAATTTGATTATCATTACCTCAAAATCTATTACAGTTTCTACAGTGTATTATTCCTCATATGAAAGATACCATAAGAAAATAACGGAGTAAAAGATAATTGAGGATCTTTTCTGGTTCTTGTTTATCCCTAACTGTACTCCTAATTATAAAAAAAAAAATGACTAGAATGAAGTAGGTAGTGATCTTATAGGTTACAAACATAATAGCTTAATTCAGTTTAAAATATAATTTTGTAGAGACTGAAATTCAGAGACAGCATAAGCAAAAGTTTTTTACTATCTTGACAGGTTAAGTGGATGATTTTTCCCAAAAGCTAGTTCTTTAGTGCAAATAAAACCAGAAATGATTACAGTTCTTTTGCCTATGTACTGGTAAACACTTCTTAGGAGGAGAGAATCAACTGATGTCTGAGAAAATCAACAAAATTTATCTGGCAAGGCAATTAGGATTCTAAAATTACTGCCTCATTGTAACTTTCCCTAGCATCTATGATTCATGGATGTAAAATTTTCCTTGAAAGGACATGTGTTGTATTGAAAAGGAAGATATAAAGACTTCTATAGTGAATGATTTTACCAATATATAAAAGAAAACATACACACACACACACACACACACACGTTTCAAGTTTAATTATTAACTTTGTCTCCAATGTATGACAAAGAATGAATAAAGCAAATAAGCCCATAATTTTTAATGAATATTTTGATCAGGAATATAAGCTAAGTTGACTTAAAACATTAAGAGATTACTATTTATTTTATTGATCCATTAATTGTGGCTACCCAATTCATGGTTTGAGGTAAAATTAACTTTCATTTTGGAATGAAAACAACAAAACCCTTACCCAAAATAGTCTTCTCATCAAAACATTAAACAGAAACAAAGCTTTAGTCTATCAAAGGATCAGGAATATACTCCTAATACACTGAATTATTTTACTTCAAAACTTTTATTTATACCCTCTCTTTCTGCTGAGCTATATAGAAGCTAGGGAATACATTAAAATATATTTTGAATGAAACAGCACGTATTAAAAGCTCAAAATTTGTGCTTTTCTGTGTTTTCTTAGTGATTGTTAGGACTATGAATGTTCGTTTGGGATGAGGTATCACTGAAGCTTACTACTAGCTTCTTAAATTATCCGGTGGCATTAAAAGTGAAAACTCAGTAAGGCAATGTACATATTTAGGTTTCATATATATATATATATATGATACACCAGTTGAGGGAAGGAGCTTCTAAATTATCTGCACACTGATAATAGTATCCAAATGATAAAAAATACTCAAATAATACTAAACCTAATAGCTGCAAGAAGATCCACAGTCATCAAACCATAATACAGAAGTTTCAATTATATTTTTTACTCCACAAATGTTTGTCTATCATTTTATAAATTTAGATATACAGGAATGAAGCAGAGTGACTGTCTATGAAATTGGAGTACAAAATTCCATTCAGCAGAGGCCTATTTACTTAAGAAAGTTTTATGCCTAGTAATTTAGGTAATCAAAAAAATGTATTTTAGGAGTTGCCAGAGCCTGAGGAATAACTGTATTCAATCAAGTTGATCTAAAGGTAGTTTCTCCTGCTTCCAAACAACTTAATTAATTCAAAGAGCAAAGAATGCCATTCTCAGATCAAATACAGTAAAGCAGTGTAGGTTTTAACATCTAGGTCACAAAATCAAATACACATCTCGAGTTTTTTGAGCTCAACTCTCCAGAAAGCCTTGTCAAAAAAGTTTTTGATAAAGGAAATGCTATATTCAGACCTAAGATGGAATAAAATAGCCTTATGGGCATGTGGAAGTAGACCCCCACAAAGGGGAGGAAGGGACAAGGAAGGCAACCAGGATGCTACTACAAAAGAGTAAGATTCAAGTAATAACAGGATATTTCAAATGAAAAAAAAAAAAAAAAAGACACAGGTGTGAGAAACATTCCAGATATCCTTCTGGAGACAGGATTCAGACATGGCAATTTCTAAGTAATAGGATAGGTTAAGTATCTGCATGGTGAAGCATGAAGATGCTGAAAGCAGAAATTAAGAGGAAAGAGGGAAGGACCAAAGACCACAAAATGAGTCAAGTTGAGTCCCAAATCAAAACATATTGCGATTTCTTATAGAAGATATACCTGAACATCTGACTTGAAATCACTTCCCAATTTCTTCATGCTAATATATATACTCTACAGTTTTAACATGATTCAGTTCAACAAATTTGTTTCTACCCCTACGTGAATAAAGCACTGTGCTTGGGGTGAGTTGGGAAGCAGTGTTGGAAGATTTAAGAATGAATTAGATATAAACAAGCAATATGCTCCTAGCATAATGAAAGAGACCAATAAATAATTGAACTAATCCATTGAACTATACTAAGTTCCATAATATAGATATAATGACCACTGAGGTAGAAAAAATTAACTCCTAGCTACATTCTAGAAGACATACATCAACTGAAACTGCATTTTAAGTTTTCTGACATGAAGAAATGGGTGGCTGGGAAACTTCACAGACCTATCAGGATACCAGAGTGACTTTGGAACAATTCTTTAATCTCACTAGACTCAATTACTTTATTAATCCTTTCTCATGCTGCTAATAAAGACATACCCAAGACTAGGTAATTTATAAAAGAAAAAGGTTTGATTGACTCACAGTTCCACATGGCTGGGGAGGCCTTACAATCATGGTGGAAGGAGAATGAGAAGCAAAGTTACATCTTACATTGTGGCAGGTAAGAGAGCATATGCAGGGGACTTCCCACTCATAAAACCATCAGATCTCATGAGAAGTATTCACTACTGCAAGAACAGTATGGGGGAAACCAATCCCTTGATTCAATTATCTCCACCTTGTCCCACCCTTGACACATGGGAATTATTACAATTCAAGGTGAGATTTGGATAGGGACACAGCCAAATCATGTCATTCCTCCCCTGGCCCCTTTCAAATCTCATGTCCTCACATTTCAAAACTAATCATGCCTTCCCAACAGTCCCCCAAAGTCTTAACTCATTTCAGCATTAACTCAAAAGTCCACAGTCCAAAGTCTCATCTGAGACATGGCAAATCCCTTCCACCTAGGAGCCTGTAAAATCAAAAGCAAGTTAGTTACTTCCTAGATACAACGGGGATACAGGCATTGCATAAAAACACCCATTCCAAATGGGAGAAATTGCCCAAAATGAAGGAGCTACAGGCCCCATGCAAGTCCAAAATCCAGAGGGGCAGCCAAATCTTAAAGCTCTGAAATGATCTCCTTTGACTCCAAGTCCCATATGCAGGTCACACTGATGCAAGAGGTGGGATCCCATGGCCTTGGGCAGCTCTGTGCCTGTGGCTTTGCAGGGTATAGCCTCTGTCCTGGCTGCTTTCATGGGCTAATGTTGAATGTCTGCAGGTTTTCTAGGTTCACAGTGAAAGCCATCAGTAGATCTACCATTCTGGGATCTGGAGGTCAGAAGTCATCTTCTCACAGCTCCACTAGGCAGTGCACCAGTGGGGGCTCTATGGGGGTGCTGCCCTAGCAGAGGTTCTCCATGAGGGTCCCACCCCTGCAGCAAAATTCTACCTGGACATCCAGGTGTTTCCATACATTCTCTGAAATCTAGGTGAAGGTTCCCAAACCTCAATTATTGACTTCTGTGCACGCGCAGGCTCAATACCACATGGTAGCTGCCAACACTTGGGGCTTACACCCTCTGAAGCCACAGCCTGAGCTGTACCTTGGCTCATTTTAGCCACAGCTGGAGCTGCTGGAAAGCAGGGAACCAAGTTCCTAGGCAGCAGACAGCAGGTGGGGGCTAGACCTGGCCCAAGAAACTATTTTTTCCCTCCCAGGCCAGTGATAGAAGGGGCTGCCTTGAAGGTCTCTGACATGCCCTGGAGACATTTTCTCCATTGTCTTGGAGATTAACATTAGGCTCCTTGTTACTTATCCAAATTTCTTCAGTGGGGTTGAATTTCTCCCCAGAAAATGGGTTTTTCTTTTCTATTGCATCACCAGGCTGCAAATTTCCCAAACTTTTATGTTCTGCTTCCTCTCCAATGCTTTGCCACTTAGAAATATTTTCTGCTAGATACCCTAAATTATCTCTCTCAAGTTCAAAGTTCCACAGATCTCTCAGTTCCACAGACTGGAGCAAAATGCTGCCAGTTTCTTTACCTAGCAAGAGTGACCTTTACTCCAGTTTCCAACAAGTTCCTCATCTCTGTCTGAGACCACCTCAGCCTAGACTTCATCATTCATATCACTATCAGCATTTTGGTCAAAGCCATTCAATAAGTCTCTAGGAAGTTCCAAACTTTCCCACATTTTCCTTCTTCTGAGCCCTCCAAACTCTTTCAACATCTGCCTGCTATCCAGTTCCAAAGTCGCTTCCACATTTTCAGATATATTTAGAACTCTGTCCCTCTCTGCTGGCACCAATTTACTGTATTAGTCTGTTCTCATGCTGCTAATAAAGACATACCCGAGACCTGGTAATTTATAAAGGAAAGAGGTTTAATTGACTCACAGTTCCATATGGCTGGAGAGGCCTCACAATCATGGCAGAAGGAGAATAAGAAGGGAAGTCACATCTTACATGGTGGCAGGCAAGAGAGCTTGTGCAGGGGAACTCCCATTTATACACCCATCAGATTGGGGGAAGGGTCAAGATGACTGACTAGAAGCTGCAGTGATAGCAGGCTCCCATTAAAGAAAACATGATAAGCATGTGAATGTGAATCCTTCACTGGCAACCAAGGTATCCAGGTTCTCTCATTAAAATTGACTAGAAGGCTGGCATGATCCACGGAGAGAAGGAAGAGCAGTGTCGTGTAGCGGCCCACCTGAGAGTCACACAGGGAAGGGGAACCCCCTACGCCAGCCAAGGGAGGTGGTGAGTGAGCACACTACCCAACCAGGGTAAGTGTGCTTTTTCCACGGAACTGTGCAACCCACTGATCAGAAGATCCCACTCGCGAACCTACACCACTGGGGCCTAGTGTCCCAACCCCAGAACGCACAGATACTTACAGCCTCTCAGAAGGAATCTCAGAAGCCTCTCAGAGTTCAGAGTTAAGCCTACTGAACTCTCAGGGGGAGGGGCGACCAGCATAGGCTGCAGAGGCTGCTGTCTAAGCCCTTTGAGCTCCTTGTGGGAGGGGCACCAGCCAGCACTGGGACTCGCAGCTACCTAACATGCTAAGCTCCCTGGGCAGGGGGAAGGGTGGTGCCTATTTCTACAGCTCCAGGCTGTGCTTTTGCCTTGCTGAAGCCAGGGAGACTGAATGGCTTGGTCCTAAGTCTTGTCCCCACAGCCCAACACATTGGCTGGGGCAGTCTACGGCCAGAGTGCCTCTTCAGGCCCAACACCGACCCATCCTTTCTCAATGGGTGGGGCTTCCCTGCAGGATCTCCAATAACTCCAGGCAGAGGCTCAGGAACAGAATTCAGATCTCCTTGGGCCTGAGCCCCTAGGGGGAGGTGTGGCCGCAGTCTCTGTGGATCAGCAGACTTAGACTCTCTTGGTAGTCCTGAGGAATCTGGGCAGCGTGGACGAGTGGGTTTCCCCCAGTGAAACACACCTTCTCCACCAAGGGACAAAGTGCTTTGTTAAACGGGTCCTGCTCCCTGTGCCACCCAACTGGGTGAGACCCTCCAACTGGGGTTGTCAGACACCTTATACAGGAGCAATCCTACTGGCATCATGTTGGTGCCCCTCTAGGTCAGAGGTCCCAGAAGAAGGAGCAGACACCCATCTTTGCTGCTCTCCAGCCTCCCTGAGTAACATCTCCAGGCACAGAGCAAGGTCAGTTAGAATGGCAGTTATTAAAAAGTCAGGAAACAATAGATGCTAACAAGGCTGTGGAGAAATAAGAACACTTTTACATTGTTGGTGGGAATGTAAATTAGTTCAACCATTGTGGAAGACAGTGTGGCAATTCCTCAAGGATCTAGAACCAGAAATACCATTTGACCCAGCAATCCCATTACTAGGTATATACCCAAAAGAATATAAATCATTCTACTATACAGACACATGCACACATATGTTCATTGCAGCACTATTTACAATAGCAAAGACATGGAACCAACCCAAATGCCAATCAATGATAGACTGGATGAAGAAAATGTGGTACATATATACCATGGAATACTATACATCCTTAAAAAGGAATGAGATTACATCCTTTGCAGTGTCATGGATGAAACTGGGAGCCATCATCCTCAGCCAACTGACATAGGAACAGAAAACAAAACACCGCATGTTCTCACTCGTAAGTGGGAGCTGAACATGGAGAATACATGGACACAGAGAGGGCAACAACACACACCAGGGCCAGTTGAGGGTAGGGGGTGAGGGAAGGGAACTTAATTAGTTCAACCATTGTGGAAGACAGTGTGGCAATTCCTCAAGGATCTAGAACCAGAAATACCATTTGACCCAGCAATCCCATTACTAGGTATATACCCAAAAGAATATAAATCATTCTACTATACAGACACATGCACACATATGTTCATTGCAGCACTATTTACAATAGCAAAGACATGGAACCAACCCAAATGCCAATCAATGATAGACTGGATGAAGAAAATGTGGTACATATATACCATGGAATACTATACATCCTTAAAAGGAATGAGATTACATCCTTTGCAGTGTCATGGATGAAACTGGGAGCCATCATCCTCAGCCAACTGACATAGGAACAGAAAACAAAACACCGCATGTTCTCACTC
This sequence comes from Rhinopithecus bieti, assembly GCF_001698545.2. Lineage (NCBI taxonomy): Eukaryota > Metazoa > Chordata > Mammalia > Primates > Cercopithecidae > Rhinopithecus > Rhinopithecus bieti. The sequence goes on along the minus strand of NW_016811046.1, from coordinate 281,755 downwards.
GTAAGTGGGAGCTGAACATGGAGAATACATGGACACAGAGAGGGCAACAACACACACCAGGGCCAGTTGAGGGTAGGGGGTGAGGGAAGGGAACTTAGAGGACAGGTCAGTGGGGTCAACAGACTACCATGGCACACGTATATCTGTGTAGCAAATCTGCACATTCTGCACATGTATCCTATTTTTATTTTTAGAAGAAATAAAGAAAAAAATAAAAAATAAAACCATCGGATCTCATGAGACTTATTCACTGCCATAAGAATAGCTATTTATCAAAACACTGACGCATTTACCTAGATCATTTTAACTTTTTTTTAATTTGCATTTATTCATTTATTTATTTTTGAGACAGAGTCTCACTCTGTCACCAGGCTGGAGAGCAGTGGCACTCTCAGCTCCCTGCAACCTCCGCCTCCTAGATTCAAGCGATTCTCCTGCCTCAGCCTCCCAAGTAGCTGGGATTACAGGCTCCTGCCACCACACCCAGCTAATTTTTGTATTTTAGTAGAGATGAGATTTCACCATGTTGGCCAGGCTGATCTCCAACTTCTGACCTCAAGTGATCTGCCCACCTTGGCCTCCCAAATTGCTGGGATTACGGGCGTGAGCCACTTAGTCTGGCAACTTATTTTTAATTCTAAAAAAATTATCCTTCTTTTTATTTGTTGGGAAGGAGATGAGGAGAGATAAGGAGAGCTTAGAGTAGAGGACATCAACAGGGAAAAACTTCATAGAGATCACAGATTCTAACGTCACCAACAACTGTTTTCCTGAATGAGCTGAGACAGTTACTCCAACTTTGCATCATTTCAGTAGTTTCCACGTACAAAAATTACCTGCTTTAAACTTACAAGAGATTCAGCAGGTACTTGTACCAGTAAGCATTCTCTAGCTGACATTTAGGTCAGTATTAGGGAAGAATTACTATGTATTCAGCAGTGAGGGTAGCAGCAATTAGGCACGAATGGAGAAATACTTCCTCTTCTTTTCTTCTGTTGCTCTTAGAGCCTTCCTTCCAGTTCAGCCTTCATGCCTTAATTTAGCTATATGTTGGAACAAGTAGATCGTGCTTAAAAAAAAAAAAAAAAAAAAAAAAAAAAAGAAAAGAAAACACACAGATTTCCAATTTACAGTATAAGCAATTGGCTGGACAAGTCTGTGAAAGGAAGTGTTCAAGATAAATGTGTGTAAGGCTATTTCTACATCCACTATTGAAAGGCTTCTTCCAAAGTCTTTTTACTTTGTCGGTACTTAAAATAAACCATAAGGCCGGGTGCAGTGGCTCAAGCCTGTAATCCCAGCACTTTGGGAGGCCGAGACGGGTGGATCACGAGGTCAGGAGATCGAGACCATCCTGGCTAACATGGTGAAACCCCGTCTCTACTAAAAAATACAAAAAACTAGCTGGGCGAGGTGGCGGGTGCCTGTAGTCCCAGCTACTCGGGAGGTTGAGGCAGGAGAACGACATGAACCCGGGAGGCAGAGCTTACAGTGAGCTGAGATCCGGCCACTGCACTCCAGCCTGGGTGACAGAGCGAGACTCCATCTCAAAAAAAAAAAAAAAAACAATAAGTGAGCTCTCTGGTGACCTCAATGCAAGAAAGATATATGTATATGCATGTATATAGAGATGTAGATATGTACCTTAGCTATTCTTTTTTAAAAAACTACCTAGCCCCTGCCTAAAACTTGGATATAAAGAGAGAATTGTGTATTTACGGAGATATTCAGAAAAATTAGATATTACCTACAAAGTTTAGCGCAGACTTATATGTGAAATGTCAAAACCTTCTAGACATTTATTCCAAACCACTTTATCCAAAGTTTACTAAGAGGTATGTTCTTTTAATATTTATGTTAATATTTTATTCTAATAGAACAGCTCATAAACTTGGAACTTTACTAATGTCTCCCTTTCAAAATTCTTCTTCACAGACTTCTGATACATATATTTCTGTCTTTTTCTCCGTCTTTCTAACAACTCTGGACTATTTTCTATTACTTCCAAATAATCAAAGCCCTACCCTTCAGGCTTTCTGAGCAGTCTTGCCCTATGCCAACCTTGATGCATTAGCTAATTCACCCATTTTACCCTAAGAAGGTCTATATATAAATCACTGTAGCCCAGTTAGACTTGACAAACGTTTCTGTGAAGGTTATAAGAAAAAAGAGCAAAAAGAAAATGCAATAAAGACTAAATTTACTGGTAGTTAGAACTAGTTTAAATTTAGAAGAACTTTATAAATATAAGTGAAGTCAATATTCAAGTGACAGATATTGTAATCCTAAGACAATAACCCAATTTTGTTGCTAACCTCAACCTAGCTTTTTAAAAGAATAAACATTTTACTTTTGTTGATTAACATTTATACAATCATATTTATCAGCTAAGCATGGAAGAAAATATGTATTATATTTCTTTTAATTCTATGTGATCAATAATAATTATAAAATTACTAATCAACTTTTGATGATTTATTATTTATGCCTTTGGCTGTTAGATGCAAAACACTGTGAACTAGTTTGTTCAATAACTAGCTTTCTTCATTTATTTTTCTTTTCTTTCCTGAATATAAAGAATCTCATTGTCATCTTCAAAGATAGGAATAAACATTTTTTGATCAGCTTTTAACCACAAGGTTCTGTGCTACAAACTGCAGATGTAAAGATATAATATCTGTCCTTAGGGACCTTATGGTGCACCCGATAAAATAACTAAATACATGAAAATACAAATAAAAATACAAGGTAGTATAAAAGTAGCAAATGGTGTTCTAGATAGTAATGTGAAATTGTGAGGGAGAAAGAAGTTTCTTTTTTTTTTTTTTTTTTTGAGACAGAGTCTCACACTGTTGCCTGGACTGGAGCGCAGTGGCACGATCTCGGCTCACTGCAACCTCCACCTCCCAGGTTCAAACGATTCTCCTACCTCAGCCTCCCAAGTAGCTGGGGTTACAGGCACCTGCCACCACACCCAGCTAATTTATTTTTATTTTTATTTCTAGTAGAGAAGGGGTTTCACTGTATTGGCAGGCTGTTCTCGAATGCCTGACCTCATGATCCACCCGCCTTGGCCTCCCAAAGTGCTGGGATTACAGGCTTGAGCCACTGTGCCCAGCCAAGAAGTTTCTTAATATTAGGACAATCAAAGACAGCATGACGTAAGCAAGTGGATTTTAAGTGTTCTCACCACAGGAAAAGGATGCTTCTGTGAGACAACCTGTGTATTCGTTGGCTCAATTTAGCCCTTCTACATTGTAGACATATGTGAAGACATCATATTGTACACTATAAATAATTACAATTTCTATCCACTAAAAAATCAACGTTTAAAATAAAAAACCTTTAAAAAGCAATGCACAATTAATATAGATTCAAATATTTAATATTCTATCTTATTCAAAGGTTGAATCTTATTCAAAGGTTGAATCTCCTGCAACATGAAGTGGGTTTCATGGCAATGTTATACCTGCTTAATCCTTTTAAAGACAATGGTTCTTTCCTATCCAAATGTCATAGTGGTGAAAGTAATCAGGAAGAGCAACAAACTAGCAATGGCTGAATGGAAAACAACTTAAGAAACATTAGTTCAGAAATCACAGAAAGACGTTTCACAAAACACAAAAATGCATAGACCAAAGTCACCATTAGCTCTTCTAAATCAGCCAGTAACTGACTCTATGACACAATCCAACAAAGGGAGGAGTCAAGATATAGACTCAGGCTGGGCACGGTGGCTCACGCCTGTAATCCCAGCACTTTGGGAGGCCAAGGGAGGAGGGTCATGAGGTCAGGAGTTCAAGACCAGCCTGACTAACATGGTGAAACACTGTCTCTACTAAAAACACAAAAATTAGCTGGGCATGGTGGTGCACAGCTGTAATCCCAGCTACTCAGGAGAGTGAGGCAGGAGAATTGCTTGAACCCGGGAGGCGGAGGTTGCAGTGAGCCGAGATTATGCCACTGCACTCCAGCCTAGGTGACAGAGTGAGATTCTTTCTCAAAAAAAAAAAAAAAAAAAAAAAAGATAAGATAAGATAAAGACTTGGGCAGGAATGGGGAAAGATAAGTAAACGTGTTTTTTTTTAAATTACATGAGTTTTTAGGAGTGAATACATATGGTGATGAGGGAAAAATGTTTATGTAAATTTTAGAAATTCCTTTAGTTAAATTTTATATTTCTTAAAATAGAAATAGTACTGAGCAGGACCAAGAGGTTGAAGCTTACTGTGGCATCACTAAGAACAAGGAGACTGTCCAAAGGAAAACAGTTATGCTCAACATTTACTAAAAGTGGGCCATTTCTAATTCTGAATCCTCAAAATGCAAGAACCAAAGAGGTTGCCAAATTCTCACGATTCTTCCTAGCACAAAAATAATTTGCCCCATTGACAGCATGAATTTTAAAATTTAGATCCTAAGACATTTCAGATTTCATCGAAGTTTAAAACGTGCCAGTCTGAACAGTCACCACTGAGAAAGATCTTCAGATTCAGTGACTACAGTTTATCCTAAGCACTTTTTTGGCATATCTTATTTTTTTTGTTCTGGCTGCTCCTATGCATTAATCTGTATGGGTGTGTCAATAAGACACACCAGATTTTATTGAATGGAACACCAAAAGTAACAGGAATAAGTCTTCGAAAATAATTTGGAGTCCCTCCCTAATGAATAGACATTTGCCCCAAATCTTCCCATAATAGTCCCAATTTTGTTAAGGGTTTCTTTTTTTCTTTCTTTCTTTCTTGTTATTATTATTCTTTAAGTTCCGGGATACATGTGCAGAACATACAGGACTTTTACATAGGTATACACATACCATGGTGGTTTGCTGTGCCCATCAACCCGTCATCTACGTTAGGCATTTCTCCTAATGTTATGCCTCCCCTACACCGTCACCCCTGACAGGCCCTGGTGTGTGATGCTTCCCTCCCTGTGTCCATGTGTTCTCATTGTTTAACTTCCACTTATGAGTGAGAACATGTGGTGTTTGGTTTTCTGTTCCCGTGTTAGTTTGCTGAGAATGATGGTTTCCAGCTTCATCCATGTCCCTGCAAAAGACATTAGCTCATCCTTTTTATATGGCTGCATAGTATTCCATGGTGTATATGTACCACATTTTCTATATCCAATCTATTATTTATAGGCATTTGGGTAGGTTTCAAGTCTTTGCTATTGTGAACAGTGTGCATGTGTCTTCACAGTAGAATGATTTATAATCCTTTGGGTATATACCCAGCAATGGGATTGCTGGGTCAGATGATATTTCTGGTTCTAGATCCTTGAGGAATAGCCATACTGTTTTCCACAATGGTTGAACTAATTTACACTCCCACCAACAGTATAAAAGCATTCTTATTTCTCCACAGCCTTGCCAGCATCTGTTGTTTCCTGACTTTTTAATGATCACCATTCTAACTGGCATGAGATGGTATCTCATTGCAGTTTTGATTTGCATTTCTCTAATGAGCCAGTGATGATGAGCTCTATTCCATATGTTTCTTGACCCACTAATGTCTTCTTTAGAGAAGTGTCTGTTCATACCCTTTACCCACATTTTGATGGGATTTTTTCTTGTAAATTTGTTTAAGTTCTTTGTCGATTCTGGATATTAGCCCTTTGTCAGATAGATAGGCAGCAAAAATTGTCTCCCATTCTGTAGGTTGCCTGTTTACTCTGAAGTTAGTTTCTTTTGCTGTGCAGAAGCTCTTTAGTTTAATTAGATCCCATATGTCAATTTTGGCTTTTGTTGCCATTGCTTTTGGTTTCTTATCAATCCACTCCCAAACAGACAGACCTGCATATAAGGATCCCTTACTTGGATTGATTGTCATCAATAAGGGAACCAATATTTGATGTGAAAGAAAGACATTCATCTCCAGTGATGATTCAAGCTCCTAGAACTACTTTAAAAACTCTAAGTTAAGTAGAATTGGATTATCAGCAAGCACACAGGAGAAAGGTTAATCATTTGCTAAATCACACACTCTACTACAGATGGTCACAAAAACGAGGACAATCCACTCTGCAAACTGAACTGTGCTGGGCACTAGAAACGAGGTAAGTAGGGAGTTGAATATTGAGAACACATGGACACAGAAAGGGGAACAACACACACCAGGGTCTGTCTTGGGGTGGAGGATGGGGTGAGGGGAGGGAACTTAGAGGATGAATCAATAGGTGCAGCAAACCACCTTGGCACATGCATACCTATGTGACAAACCTGCACACTCTGCACATGTATCCTGTTTTTATTTTTAGAAGAAAGAACGAAAAAAAGTAAGAAATGAGGTAAGTATTAAAAGTTCGGCCCTTGAGAAGTTCATAAACACAGAGGAAGTTTTACCTTCAAATCTCTACCATTTCTGAGCAGAGAAACATGGATATATCTGTGTTTTAAAAACACCAAAGGAATCGCCGGGCGTGGTAGCTCACGCCTGTAATCCCAGCACTTTGGAAGGTCGAGGCGGGAGGATCACGAGGTCAAGACATCAAGAGCATCCTGCCAATATGGTGAAACTCCATCTCTACTAAAAATACAAAAATAACCTGGGCGTGGTGGCACGCACCAATAGTCCCAGCTACTCGGGAGGCTGAGGCAGGAGAATAGCTTGAACCCGGGAGGCGGAGGTTGTGGTAAGCCGAGATCATGCCACTGTACTCCAGCCTGGTGACACAACAAGACTCTGTCTCAAAAAAAATAAAAAAATAAAAAAAAAAACACGGAAGGATCTAGCCTTTCTAGGCAGCACAGGACAGGGGAAGTATTGCAGACTTTAGGTTTGATCCCAGCTTTTTCACTCCCTACTTATATGACCTTGCATCTCAACTTCTAAATAGTGACATGAGTGCCATAAACCTTCAAATCATATCTCTGGGAGTACCTACTGAGTGCCAGGTACTGTTCTCTGTGCTTGCTATAGGCCAGTAAAACCAAACCAACCAAAGATGTCTGACCTATGGAGCTGACATTCTGGTGAGCCTTACTTATTTTTTTCTTTTTTTTTATTATATCTTTTTTATTTATATATTTTTTAGTTGTATCTCAAACAGGAAATAGAAAAAAAAACCACGAGACCAATGTTTTCAATCATCAGATTTGAAAAATGTTAATATTTTGTCATACTTGTGTCAGACATTTTGAACGAAATAAAGTATTACAAAGTTATGTTTTAAAATTCATTTAAGGTGCAAACAGAAACAAAAAGTTGACAAAGGAGATGGGACTGAATCTGGGTCCTATTGCAAAATTAGTAAAATCAGGACAACAATAAAATACTCATCAATTTATTGAAGAAATGAAGAGTTCAGCTGTTCTGGACAAAAGAAACACACTGACAGAACAATAAATTACAAGAAAGATAATGATGCTGTGAACCCAAAACCAATTCAACAGACAAACATAGGGACAAGCAGGCGCTTACTTCTTAGGAGCCAAGGATATTTATCACTTGGTATGATACTCATTTGGCCTCAGTAGCTTCTGGAAGAGCTCTGCTCTTAACATTTGAACAATTTATTGCCTAATTATTTAGTGTGCCCTTTTGAAGAGTCTGTCTGCTGGACACTTTCTGAGAGTGAGCACAAAAAGTGGGCCCTTGGAAAGTCATCCCTCCCCCTCATTGCATTAAAAGCAAAACAACCTTTTATCAAATGCTTTGTGACCATTTAGAATATTGAATTTGTATTTTAATCATCGAGTTCAACAGGAATATAGCCAGTGGGAAGGACTTAATTACAAATGATGTCCTTCTCATGGTGATGCCTACAATCCCAGGAGGTGCTTTAATGAAGTTCTGAGCCCTCAGACAGGAAAGATCAAATGGCTTTCCTCCCCCTGTACCTCCAAAGTGCACAAAGCTGCACCTTTATCCTAGCAGATGTTCAACCAGGTATAATATTAGCCTAAGGGAAAAATTCCAGGAAACAAGAGCTCAGAGGGAAGCAATTCTCTGGAATTTAGTGGATAAGAGCAGCCTCTTTTGGAGTTTAAAGAGAAGATGAATTTAGATAATCTCCTTTTGAATATAAATGTATGTTTTGTTACGAGTGTAATATGCTAGCAGAGATACTATTCTGCTTGGGAATTTATTACATATTAAATATTCATGATATTGCAGATCAATATTTTTTAAGTGTTGAAAATGTTCCTGCTACACATATGCTAGGTACATATTCAAATTTGTATAAGGTAAAACCAGCTGAAATTGCTTTTTGGTAGGTCAAAAAAGGTTGAATATTCCATTTTATCTGGTTCAATCTAATTACTCAAATTGTCTTACAATTAGCAAAAGAATGCAGTTACATTTTATAACACCATTTTGACCTGTTTTTCATTCTTATAAAATACTCTTGTATTATGTTAAACAACATCATTTCAAAATAGGCTGTATATATTATATATAGAATATTTTGATATATATAATTATATATAATACACATGCCAACATATTTTGAAATATTGTTTAACATAAGAGTATTTTATAAGAATGAAAAATAGGTCAAAATATATTATTGAAA
>NW_016811046.1:227727-272945 GCF_001698545.2 Rhinopithecus bieti | reverse complement strand
TTTTCTTGAAACTTAAAAAAAAAATGGATTCTTTGCCTTCTCCAAATTAAAAAACAAAACAAAACAAAATAAACCTCAATATGCTATGTATTAGAAAAAAAAAAACTTTAGTAAAATTAAATTTAAAAGAGTTTGATTAAGCAAAGAACGATTCCGGCAGTCTCCAGAGGCAGAGTAGGCTCAGAGACTCCAGCACAGCCATGTGGTAGAAGGTTTATGGGCAGAAAAAGGAAAATGAGGTACAGAAATCCCCGGACCGGTTATAGCTCCGCCTTTGCCTTATTTGAACAGGGTTTGAACAGTTGACCACACGTGATTGGCCAAAACTCAGTGTTGGCACAGGAGTAGGCTTCAGTCTGTTTACAATTCCATTTAGGTTATAGTTCACAATGTACAGAGAAACCTTTAGGCCAAACTTAAAATATGTAAGGAGGCAACTTTAGGCTAAACTTGATTTATCAAATGAAAGACATGGATTTCTACAAGAATTAGTAATGTTAATAAATACAGGAAATCTTCAAATACAGAATACTTTTTTGATATGGTTTTCTTTGAGAAGATATTTTGGTCTTCAAAAATTATTTTTACAATTTAAGTCTTTGTAAAATATTTAGTCATGAAAATAGAGTTGTATTTATTCCTGTATTTACTTGATGTGATTTTTTACCGTGGCTTATTATGATGCCTGTGCCCTGATGAAAAATTATAAGGGCTAATCAAAGTAATGTATGCCTCCATAAAGCACAATTCGGCTGAACATTAATTAAGTGAACATAAAAATCTTTTCTAAAGACTCTTAAAGCTAATTCCAATGTAAATTTTAAATAACTAGAAAACCATGTGAACCCCAAAACCAATGGAAAAATGTATATAACGTCAATTAAATAAAGCCTGAATAACACTTCACACACACACTATTGACAGGTTAAATACTTGTGATTAAAAAGACCGGGGATCTTTAACAAGGACTAGTAAGGAGGCAATGGGGAAGGGAAGGTTGGAAATAGGGGAGGACCAGTAGGGACAGGATGACTCAGAGGTAAGTAGCTGTCATTATCTCTGGAAGTCTATCTCAATGGTTGGGGCTATACCTGAAATTGAAAAAACAGCTAACGTATCTCACAATGGTGTGACTAAGTTGCAACAGAGATTGTCTTGCGTGGTTAATAAACAATTTCAGAACAGAATACATTAAATTCTCTTAATGCTGTGCCGAAATAAGTGTATAGAGCAGACCGCAAAATAGGGGAACAAGTGCCAGTCATGAACCAGCTGATTCGATTTACGCTCCAGGCAATCGCCAGAAATTAGGTTGTTAAGCTGAGGGAACAAGATCGGTATTTAAACTGTCTTTATATGATATCATAGCCACACACCACCAGCCTCACCACCTTTATGGTGCTTTAATATAAAAATTGGATATTTGTTTTTAAGTCTAATTCGTTTATGTTCTTTAAAATACACATCACCCTGAACGTTTACAAGAAATATTAATAGCATAAAACTCTTTGCATAGTTGAAAAGCCGAGATGTATCTTATTTTTTTTTTTTTTTTTTTGGCAGTTAATGTAGAGGCCTACATAACAGTTGCCTCAATCGCCACTAGATTAGGGACATAAAACTGCAAAACCCTTAGCCTGTTCCCTGTGCGGGAGGGGAAACAGAAAAATACGAGAAGCGCCCTCACCCCGGTTTTGGAATTCCAAGAAAGGTGTTGAACTGCCTGATGAAGAATTCATTTTGAATATAACTGTCTTCATTTAGGGAGGGTGTGTGTGTGTTCGGTTTGTCTTTGAAATGAAACCTTTCCAAGAGGCACGTGTCGATTTACCAAAGACAGAGTGGCAAGGGGAGCCCGGAGGCAAGAACTGGTGAAATCTCTCAGAAGACGCGGGAAGAACCCTTTTTTCCCCTGCAATCTCTTCTGCCTCTCTCCAGAGTCCAGGAGGAGGCAGTCCCCGAGGTCTAGGCTTTATCTTTAAGACAATAGCGCCGCTCGCCGCCACCCGCGCGATTCGGATGCAGCATCCTGGCTGCGGCCGCGCCCTGCGCGCTGGCTCATCTGCCCACCGGCCACCTGCACTGCCGAACAGAGCCCCTGTCCCCGCGGCTTCCCCGGCATCTTGGCTGCCTCGCGGGCCCTCCAGTCCCACCTGCACCTCCAGGACGCCCCAGACCCGCCCATCCTCCTGCCCCACTAGTTCATCTACTCACTACTCCCCCATTCCCTACGGCCCACGGGACCCTCTCCCCCACCGGCGCCCCAGCCCGAGAGGCGGCTGCGGCCCTGAGAAGCCCGCAGTTCCGCTCGCGCCGCGCCGCGCGAACCGGCTGTTGGAGCTGGGAGCACTGACTCGAATCCCCCGCACGTCCCCAGCGCCCCGCGCCACCTGGCCCGGCTCGCTGCAACTCAGGGATGGCCTGCGTCTCGCCTCCACCCTGGCCGTGGGCCCCTTGGGCTTGTTTGCTTGTCCTCAGTCCCAGGGCCAGCCCCACTCCCTCCTCCCGGCTGCTCCAACAGCCGTTTGCTTCCTGCGGTGTGTTTCTTTTTTTCCCCTTCCTAGACTCCATCAAAGGTGGCTCTGTTATTGAAATATGAAGCCATTTCCTCTCCAAAACCCTTGGTTACTCAAGGCGGGAATCAATGGACCTATATACTCTCCCAGGAGTTATAAATAAATGTCTATTTGTTCAGGAGGCGTTTTCCCGCGTGTCCCAGCATCTTCCCCAGTGGTTATTTCAGGAGTGTATGTATGTGTGTGTGTGTGTGTGTGTGTGTGTGCGCGCGCACGCGCGCGGGCGCCCTGTGCCCATCTGGTTCTAATCCTGGGTATGGATCCACAACCCAACCCCACCCATCCCGTCTCTCCCTCGCATTCCTCATTCTATAAATACATCCAGGTTCTTTGAGCTCTGTCATCCAAGGATAAAATAGCAGTTGTTTGTTAAGAGAAATTTAAACTCAACATCAATACTGAGTCCAGTAAACCAGAAAATATGCTTCTGCTGATTTGGGTGGAAGGCCATCTCCAGTTTAGGAAGTTTTATGTGCCGTTATCATCATTGTCTGTTATCTTTGATCTCCTTTGGGGAGGGGAAGGCGGGAAAGAGAAGACCTCTCCGACCCTTGGATTTTTCTTTTAAGCAGAGGCTAATAAAACAAAGCGCAAACTGACTGTCCTGAGGAGTGTGCTCACATCGCTGCCCCGCAGATCATTCCACAGACCCCATGTCCCACCCCCTCTGGACAGACCTAGGAGTGGTGAGGGTGAGTGTTTGGGAGGTGTGGTGTGGTGGGGGCTTGTGTGGTTGTAGCGGCCGGCTTTCCTGAACCCCAGAGCGAGATACTCGGGATCTGAGCAGAGGGGAAAGTCATCTAAGAGGCTGCTGCTTTACAAGGTCTGGGCACAGAGCTGCCCCTCCCTTCCTCCCTGAAGTTTGCATGAAGTGCACGTTAGGCTGTAATTAGGGGATCTGGGAGGAGAACTTTCCTGGTGACGCTTTGCTTTTCTTCTGCTCTTGGTGAGAAAGTGCCTCCTTCTTCCCAGGATCAGGACCTCTGCCATCCAGCGCCACAAAGAGACATTCTGCACACACACACTCTCTCACACACACACACACTCACACTCGCCCAGAGACAAACTTAAGGTGAGGAGAAAGAGCGCTAGCTTCACTTGATCTCCAGCTTCCAACTTAAGCAGAACTTGAGAGCATCCGAACTCCTGGATTTCAGGACAAGGTAAAACTTGCAAAAATTTTCCCCCTCTTTTGGTTATCCTTTGTGCCTTTAAGATTTCAAAGGGCAATACACACGTAATGTATATATACATTATACAAATTTTATTCTTTTCTTTTGAATTTAGTTTTCATTTGAATTTAATACGACACGTCAACTTTTTAAAAAGTTTCATAGTATCGGATAAAATATTTCACTACAATCAACAGGCTCAGTTTAGAATTGGAGAAAGAATTAACTCTAGTATCCTGGCTTCTGCTAGTGCTACTGCAAATCTGGTAGGGTCATGGTGTCCAAGTGGTGACTTTTCTATCTGTATTTTAACAACCATTTTTATAGCACCTGAGTTGAAAAAAAGGATAGTATAGGCTGAAGGGAAAGATGAGGAATGGGAATGTCCAGCCAGGCTTATGAATTTTGTGTTAAAGAATATATAGGGTTATGTGAAAAAGAAAGTTACTTTAAGGCATAGGTAATACCTGTTAGATTAATAATCTTAGAAATGTTGCCGTTTTTGGCCCAGGCTTCTCCAGCTAATTATGAAATCAACATCATAGAATATATACAATGATGTTGATGCATAATTTGAATGCACTGAAGAGAATTTATAGTCATAGTTAAGATTACTTTTAAAAGTTGCTTAAAGAAATTATTTATATGTTGAGACTGTTCACCACCAAAACAAACCTAAACTTGTTTGGGCTTCGATTAAGTAGTTTTCTTCCACTGAATGTGACTATTGTGTTCAAAATAAGATGGCTTATTAATTTGAGAATAAGTTGCTTTATTTTCATTTATCACTGGAAAAATACACACAGTGGTCAGTACATTTGGGAATTTTTAGGCTGGAAAGTGTTCCTGTACATGTTCCAGTGTGATGTCATAAAATCAAACATACTGGCTGGCTTCTTGGAAGCTAATAGTTCTTAAGAAATTAAGGCTCTGGATTAATTTCTAAATTAATGTAATATTTATTCATTATAAATATAGTTTCTGGTAACTGTTTCTATGTGATTATTTCTGTGTACTAAATTTGCAGAGATTTTATACACATTTCAGTCATTTCAGTATTTTAATGGAATGGGAATATTGTTCTATCAAAAGTATATCATAGTAGTTATCGTTGGAGAATTTTTAATGTAATATGATTCATAATTCTTACATCAGTTACCAAATTCCATTTACTTACAAAAATGAAAGTTTTCCTTCCATTCAGTAGAATATAATGTATACCAAAGGACTCTTCAGAGACTAGCTTTAGTCTTTAGTCACTTTTATACTGCTCATTTTAAAAAATTTAATTGTTTCAGCTAAGAAATGAATTTATATTTTTGTTGATGACCTCTTCCACTAAATTGGAAACAGCTTAAAAACAGAACTAGATAAGAAGTAATGTTGCTTAAGGCTAATTAAATGAACAAGAGATAACCAACAACCTCTACAGACCACTGGTCTACAGGAGGAATGTACCCAGAGGCCAGTATTCTCAACAGGAATGCCTGATGGGCCTGGGTTTTCTATGAGAAACAAGAAAGTAGGGAAACATTATGTTCTTATTTATAAAATGAGCCATTTATTTTCAGCAAGGCCCTGTCTCTCAGAGGAATGACTGACACTGTAATTTAGAAGTACTGAAGAGACTTTCACAGAGAAGAATCAATTCATTATATCCCTAGTGGTTTCACTTCCTTTTCCTTCCTTTGGGAGCAAGTAACACATCCAGGATAAATACATTCAGAGTACGCAGAAAGATACTTTATGAGTAAACGGTCTACTAAACAACCCTACCTTTTAGCATCTTGGGTGTGGAATATTGGTATTTTCCAAACAGTTGAAGAAGTCTTTTGAATCTTAAGGTAGCGATGCACTTCATCTTTGTAAAGATGAATAAGACTTATATTCAGAAAATGACTCCCTTCCTTAGAAAATACTAGTTTTCTTTTCCACTTCTTTTGCCCCATGCACATTTTATTTTCAAAGTGCATTTTTAAGATAATGGTATCTCACCAGTTAAAATTCTGACAAAATACAAGGCAAATTTGAAAATAACTTTGACAATGCTTCAGATTAATTTTCTGACATCCTGCAGCCATGATTAGTAACCATAGTACTTAGGCTATGTCATTTAAGTGTACTCAGCCTGTCATTTAAAGGTAACAAAATGCTGTTGGGAGAAGTAGGAAAGGATGGAAACCTGAATATACTTAGGATTTTAATCAATAGCGTTTAAGGAGGATTAGAGGAAACAGCTGGTTAAACAATTATTAGGAGTAGAGAGGATGAGGTGGTATAAATTAATAACGCATCTCTTTATTTACACTATGAATGGGAGGGTCTGTGGTGGTGAACTGTGTGAAGCATGGTCCCTGTGTGCCACCTAGTGGATAAGTCAAATAAGGCTTTCTCACCGGCTTCTTAAAATACTCTTGACTCCTCTGATTGATGTTTGTTGAACATTAACTACATGCCAGACATTGGGATAGGTGCTCAGGGTAGAAAATAAAGCAAGTGATGTTTAGATAAGTTAAAAATTAAGGTACAACTCAACAGTTTATGAAATCCCTAGTGGTTGTATTTAAGATCACTTTACTCTTTATTGGATACTTTACCATTAACTTTCTGCCTCCACAAGGATATGGCTTCGTAACTGCAACTCACTTCTAATATAGGATTTGTTTTAGACAGACGGATCATTGAATTGTTCAAGGAATGATGGAAAGCGTTTGACCATCTTAAATCACTGTTCATTCTGTAAGGTTTAGTGTGACTGAATTTAGGTGGGTAAACAACCACTAACTTAAAAGGTTACCACACAGCTGCACATTGTGTTTCATGTTCTTTGATTATTTCATTAAATTGAAAAAGATAGTAATACAAGTTGTTTTCGAGTAATGAGGTCTATTTTATAAAATACTGTTCTCAAACACTAATACTTAGCATGTAAAACAACTTCATCTATACTTCTTGTTCCCATGGAGTTTTGAAGCAGGAACCTGGCTTCCATTAAGTTGATCTAATAGAAAAAAAATCCTAGACAAAAACTATTACTTGGAAAACCACCACTTGAAGGAAGTATTAGGATACCATAGAAGATTCATCCACTTGAGTATTGCAGTGGGAGCTTTAAAAATCTTTTCTTTAAAAGATGTATGAATTATTACTCCAATTAGCTCTTTGCAAGATATGTGGCCATTGCAACAGTTCTCAGGACAATCAGCATTAATCAAGACAAGTTGTGAAATTCATATAGGAAGGTAAAATGCCTCAGTAGAGAAAAATGATGCATTTGTTACTTGGGGAGTTTTTCAGGTGTAATCCACAAATAAATTTAGGGCTGCTGTTGTGGAATGGAAGTTTCCTCTTTAGAAGCGTTTGGTTTTTGTATGGCAGGAAAACCCACACAGTGAAAGAAGGAGACCTGCCCATTAAGTTGTTTTTCATTAATATCACAAAATTATAACCTGTGTTGATTGGAGGTACTGTTTGGAATTAGCACCATCAATCATATAAAATAAAGCAGATTATTTTAAGCTTTATTTCCAATAGATCATTATCTATCAGGAAAAAAAAACAAAACACTTTCTGTTAATAATTTCATTGGATTGTGATTTAGAATGAATTGCATACTCATTGTAGTGAGAGAGTTAGCGAGAGACTGCCTAAAAGAACTTAAGAAGCCGGGGCGGTGGTAGCTGTAATCCCAGCACTTTGGAGGCGCGAGCGGGGGGTACGAGGTAGGGTCGAGACATCCTGGTAACGTGAACCAGTCTCTACTAAATACAAAAATGCGGGCGGGTGGTGGCACTGTAGTCCCAGCTTTCTCGGAAGGCTTGAGGCAGGAGAATGGCGTCGTAAACCGAGGCGGAGCTTGCAGTGAGCTGAGATCGGCCCACTGCTCCGCCGGCGACAGGCGAGATCCGTCTCAACAACACAAACACAACCAACAACAAAAAAAAAAAAAACAAAAAAAAAAAAAAAAAAAAAAAAAAAAATCTTATAAAGTAGAAGTTTAATCAAGGACTTTTCTAGGTTTTTTCTTTTTTTTTTTTTTTTTTTTTTCCTTGAGATGAAGTCTCACTCTGTTACCGAGGCGGGAGTACAATGGCGTGATCTTGGCTCACTGCAACCACCACTCCCCCGGTTCTCCTGCCTCAGCCTCTCGAGTATCTGAGACTACAAGCATGTGTCACCATGCCTGGCTAATTTTTGTATTTTTAGTAGGGACAGGGTTTCGCCATGTTGGCCAGGTTGGTCTCGAACTCCTGACCTCAGGTGATCTACCAGCCTCAGCCTCCCACAGTACTGGGATTACAGGCATGAGCCATCATGCCCGGCCTTCTTCTAAAGTCTTCTATCATGTTACAAGAAGTTTTAATGATTTTGGATGACTTAAGGATACTAGACAAGAACAAACTTTACAAGAGAAAACCAGCCAAGCTCTCTGAAATGGTCTGATGCTTATAGTTATTTTGCCCTTGCTCCACATAATAATTCCTCCCATTGATAGCAACATGGAAGGGGATAGCTGATATTAAGAGTTTTTAGCTATGCGTCTCAGAGATAGCTAGAATTTAAGTATCAAATGTTGCTGACTATTTTGAGAATCCATTGATTGTTTTATAGCTTAACAGGGGTGACACCTGAGATCAGGGAATTGCTATAAGGCCAGGAGACTATTTACAAAACAAAAAGAAAAATTCAGAGTGAAAATATCTTGGAAAACTTACTAAAGTTAAAGGGCTGGTTCTCCATCTGTTCAAGACAACAGAAATTTTCCCTTCTGCCCAATCTAACATCCAAAAAGAACACAATTTACTCTATTGCTTACTAAATTCCAATTACTATAATATTAAATTAAATTAAATAATATTCAAATTATGTTTATGGTAAGTCTGGATTTCCCTAAGCCTTTCACCAAGTCTTATGGATAATCCTTGGTTTTGTCTTCATTCATACTCTGTGAATTTTTTTTCATTTTACTCTGTTATTTTGAATTTGGGGATCGTCTCATTTGATCATTCATTTGTTCGTTTGTTTATTCAACAAAATGTATTGAGCACTCAACAAAAATGTATTGAGCACTGGCTGTTTACCAGGCACTGTGCTAATGCCATCTGCTCCCCCTCACTTTACACTGTGAAAGTCCATTCTAAAATAATCAGAAAGTCAAAACTGATGTCATAAACCTGAAATGTTACAAGGTCCTGAAGTGTACTTTGAGTAACAAAAATAACCAAAAAGTTCTCGCCTCATAGTTTTGGTATTAAGAAAATTTTGAGCATGCATTTTTAAAAATTATTTTCCCTTGTGTGCGAACGCTGAGCTGAGTGGGTAAGAGCTTTGTTTCTTGGTTGGGTGGACACAGATGGGCCTGGAAAGGCAGCTCTGACACTCTAGAACCCCAGGAGGCCTAGGGTTCCAATAATATGTCTGCTTGGATGGACAGGAAACGCAAAAATGCATTTGCACAGAATTGTTGTCCACCAGTTTGAAACTAAAATTCAGATTAAGCAAGAATGATGTAGTGCTTACCATTTGCACCAGGCAGGCACCATGCTAGGTGTTGTATACTAATTGGCTCAAGGAGCTCACAAACCAGTGGAGGAGACAGATGGATACACATCATGAATCACTAGTAAAATTTGCCAAGTAGGTGAAATTTGCCTTCTTAATTTCCTCCTCCCTTTCTTTGCGTTTACCCAGGCGTTCTAACCCCTCTGTCTCATAAAGAGACTCCTGCTCTCTACCCCTGCATCCTAGAGGATCTGATAGTTCTCTGGTTTATTGATTTCTTGATTACACTTAATTGTGAATGAAGTTCACTCATGCATTACACTTAAGTGTGAATGAGTTTCACTCATGCATTTACATTTTAAGTCCTTTATTTCTTTAAAGTAAATGTTTTGTTTTCCATAAAAAGAATTTAAAACATCTGGGAGCCTTTCTATCCTTACACTAAAGGATGTAATTAAGCCTGATTCAATCTCCCAAGGTCTTCAGCCTTTCAGTTATCCCCACTCCTTGTGTGAGAACAGACGGATTCCCTCAAGGCCTGTTTCCAGAAATTTGAAGGACCATGTTAACTACTGGCTCCTTTTAGTTGAGCCTGACCAACCTGTTCTTCCACCTCCCCTCTTCCCTTTGCCCCAAGGGGCTTCCAACATCCATCCGGTTTTAACATTCCTGTTCACTCTGCCTTAACCTCTGCTCTAGATCCCCTCAGCCCTTCATGACAGTGCTTCAACTGTGGCCCCTGGACAGGTAGTGCATCCATAACATCTTAAGTTCTACAGTTTTGAGCCCTTATACCACCCCACATATCCAGGTTTCATGGGAGGGAGCAGTGAGAATCCATATACTTGGTCCAAGAATTCCTCAAAGTCGTGGAGATGAAAAAGGAATATGCATAGGAGAAGCAAAGGAATCAGTCATCATGTTGAAAATACGGGTCAAAGCCAACATCTTTTAAAAATATTTGCTCAGGTACCTAAGTACAGTAAAATTGTTTTCAGAGACATTTCAGCATTGATGCTGATCTTAGCTTCTGGAAAACTAACTACAAAAAAAAGAAAATAGTGAAAATCTGCTTTGGCTTTATAAAAGTGACATGAATCAGAGTCATTTGTTTAAATATCTCCTCATAAACATAAGTTTATATTTAATTAGCATGCAGCATACTCATAGCCATATTTTATTAAGTATTTCATTAATTCATGTAAGTTTTTTTTTTTATTATTACCCCATTAGATTATGCTACCATCGTTTGCTGCTGTTGTAAGATATTGTTCTGGTCTTACAACGTAAGGATGTGCTTACAGCTTATTAAATTTCCAGGACTGATGACCCTGATTTACACAGGTGATTTCCTTCCCTGTCTTTCCAGCAGCCTAGGGGAGATACAAACGCCTGACATCCTGTTGCCGCTGTTGGTGTCCAGCACAGTGCTGAGCATGGGGCTTCAGGGGTGTCCTGACTTTCTATCCCAAGTGCCTGTATTTCAGATGCCTGAATACCTCCAAACCCAAGCCATTCCCCACCTCTGTTTTTGTTTCCTTATGTCTTTTCTTACCCATCAATGTTGTTAAATTTATAAACTCTTTTAAGATGTAAATGATAATCACTACAGTATAAAATTAATCATGTAAATAAAATTAATTGTTAATTTCAGTAAATCTCTAAATTTAAGGAAAGCAAGACTAGAGGTGGGAAACCCGTTTAGAGATCATTGAAACAGTGTAGGCATGATTGAATGAGGGTGCATTGACTGGATGTGGACGAGAAGTCTGAGATAGTGGGACAGTTTTAAGGATGGATGATTACATGAGGAGGGATGAAATTGACTAAGATTAGGAATATAGGAAGAATAGAAGTTTCTGGGAGAAATGATTAGTCTAATTAGGAAGAAGTGACAACAGGACACCCAAAAACTCATAGGAGTTGAATGTACATTTCTTAAGTACAGGGGAGAAGTCATGGCTGGAAATGGAGATTTGGAAGACTCTGACATTAAAATGGTAGTTGAAAATCATCTGGAAGAGAAGAGGGATCGATCATCCCAGGGATATACTAAGGGAGAAGCAGTTAACCAAGAACTGAAACCCAGGGGAAAATTAGTAAGAATGAGTTTTGACATTATTTATGCATGAATTTAACTTTTTATTTTATTAACTATAAATGTCCACTGAGTTGGATAACAGCAATGTTCATTAATCCTTACATCTCACAGTCCTAGTCAGTCCTCTGCATATAGAAGGTGCCAGACATGTTTGTTGAATTAAAGGAAATTAAAATGGTATTTCCGTGCCTTGATGCTCTAATGACAGATTTTCATAATGATAACCCTGGGTAAGACCCCAAAATGTCTAGATTACAGTTGTTTATTGCATTTTGTCCAATACTGAACTAACTTTAAATATATGTTGTTGCATTTTGTTGTTTAAAAATCAGTAATCAATGTGTGGTGTACATGGTAATTCACCAGAGTACTTGATTAACCATAGCCCATGTTGTTTAGTTTACCATATAAATGAGTTTACCACAGAATGCAGACTAATTCAAGTCTATTTATAATTCTTTTTCTAGTTCCTTGATTCTGAAGACTTCTAAATCGTTGGTCGAATTTGTAGTACATAATCCTGGATTTCTCTGGACTTCCTGGCAACTTCCTTTTTTTTTTTTTTTTTTTTTTTTTTTTCCAAATTCTCCTCCCTCCCCTTAATAGGAATGCTAGATAAAATACAAAAAATAATTCAATAATTGAATAACTTTAGTTTAAGTATGTCCCCAATATTTCATGGGACATACTTATACCAAAAAAATTCTTGTTTTTCTAAAGTTCAATTTTAACTGGATATTCTGTATTTTTTTTTTTAACTACACCTGGCAACCCTATCCCCTACTTGAAGTTACTATAACTAGAATATGACAAACAAAAATTTTTTCATTAAATTTCTGAACACTCTCCTTCTACAGGTCAGTGGAAAAAGTTACAGATTTTATTTTACTAGTGAGATAGACATATTTAAAATATCTAAATAAAATTGTTGAACTAAAATATATTAATCAAGATGCAAACTTACAGAGCATTTATAACTATGACATTATATACCCTATGTGCTAGTAATTATCCTAAGAATGCCATCAATGTATATTCATGATCATGTTTTTTATTCTAGCTAAAATTTTTTAAAATAACGTACATATTAGAAAATTAAACTTTTATATGCTCCATTTTAAGGCAACAATAACGATAAAACAAAATAATCATTTTTAAATTAAGGACCACACACTCAGAAAAATATATATATAATGCACAACAGGTATAAATTCTAACTGCAGAATACCTGAAAGGATATTGACCCTTGTTAATTACATGTTATGTTGTGGTTGTGCTGCCACCTTGTGACACTTTGAGGTATTACCCAATGTAAAAGTCCAGCTTGACCATTTGGCCAATGTTAATATGATTCCTCATCCTCACATGATTAATATTTTCACGTTATCCAAATTGCTGTATAATTTAATACAGAGAAAATGATTTCAACTATGTAATGCAAATGTTTTCTGAGTCTGTCTGCAAATTAGTATATCATTCTTGAGTCAATCACTAAATTATAATTTATTCAGTACTGTCTGAATTTATGTTTTATGGATAAATTTAGTTGTGTCTGTATGTATGTTCAGTTTACTTGACGTTTCAATCTGAATTTCCCATAGCTTCATGAACTTAACATTTCCAGAATTGAACTCATTATTTTCCTTTGACCAAGCCTAGTTCGTGTCATCTCTCTTTATATATAAAGAAAATAAAATGTATTAGTCAAACCAGAACACTTTTAAGAGTCAAAGGGAATGGCTTACTAATCATGATAACAAAAGTCATAAACAAAGACTGTTCCAAGCAAACTGGTCGCTTATGTATAATTTAAAAATATTTATAATAGCAATCACCCAACCTAGAAAATTTGTTGTTCTCAACTACGGATCCAGGGCAGTGAACTGGAATCTTTATCTCAGATTTTCTTCATTCCTCCTATCTATTCATTCCCCTTCATCTTCACGTCTTTCTTTGTTGTCCATCATACTTGCCAGCATTTTCCATGTCCTCGTTCTGTTGTTTGCAAAGGGATCCAACAAACAGAATATTTTTTTCATAATGAATCTCACTGCCCCCTTCCTCCACACTTGCTCCAATTTTCTGAGAACTGCTAAGAAAAGTAAATATCACCCTGCAGAATGGGACAACTTTAGAACTTTATGGTATTTGATGTCAGCCGGATCTTTCATGCTATATGGCAGTTCTACCATATTTCTTAAATGTCCATTGTTTCTTGAGCTCCCTGTAGCAGATGTCCAAGCCTCTCTAATTCACAGTGAAAACTGAAGCCACCCTCTCATTGTCTTGCCTAAAATTAGCTTCTGATCTGTACCCCCAAAATATTATCTCTTTTTTCCTGTTAGAATAATTTTTTTTAAAATCTCCTTTACCTCAAAGAGCCCAATGTGGATGTTGCCCCTGAGCTCTGGATCTCATTTCCTCTGTTTTTCTTAGAGAAATCTCTATTTATTAGATCTATTCTCTCTTGTATTGTCAACCTCTCCCACTCAGGTAATTTTTCTTTTTTTCTTTTTTGAGATGGACTCTCACTCTGTCACCCAGACTGGAGTGCTATGGTGTGATCTCGGCTCATTGAAACCTCTGCCTCCTGGGCTCGAGCAGTTTTCCTGTCTCCCCCTCCAGAGTAACTGGGACTACAGACGCCTGCCACCACACCCAGCTAATCTCTCTATTTTTCGTAGAGACAGGGTTTTGCCATGTTGGTCAGGCTGGTCTCGAAATCCTGACCTCGGGTCATCCACCCGCCTCTGCTTCCCAAAATGCTGGGATTACAGACGTGAGGCACCACGCTCAGCCTGTTTTTCTCATTGGCATTTCATTATAGTCAAATCTTCTTTATCTTAAAAACATAAACCTTTTCTAATGTCACATACCTTCTATCAATCTTTCTCCTTTTCATGAGAGCCACTTGTTTTCCCTGAAGTACTTGTGTTCACTGTCTATCTCCTCACCCCCATCCTCTCCTCAGCTTACTGTGATGTGCTTTCTCCCACAGCTACTCCATCGAAATGCTCCTCAGTGGGGTCAACAATGACTTTTTCAGTGCTTTCTTAGTGGCATTTTAATACTGGTGACCATGTTCCCTTCACAACAATCTCTACTCTGGGCTTTGTGACGTCATTCTTTCCTAGATTTCAGGCTTCTTTGGTTACTCTATCTCAGTCTCCATTTCAGGCTTCTAAAGAGAATTCTACCGGCCTCTTGGCTGATTGTATTCCAATGGCTTCTGCCCAAGATGCTTGTCCCCACCCCACATATTCTCCCTGTGCACTTCCATCTATGCCGATGCATCACACTGCACTCAACTATGTGCTGGCAACATCCACATCTTTTGATATATCCAGACTTTTCTCCTGAGTGTCTAAACCACCTCCACTAGCACATCTCACAAACGTGTCAAATTCCACAAGTCCATAAGGAACTCTTTTTCTTTCTCCTGAATTTGAACCACCCCAATTTCGTCTAGTTTAGTAAATAGCACCAATTTCTCGGCACTCAGTTTTCAAAAACAGGGACATGGGAGTCATCCTATGGATTCTGTCTCATAAATATCTCTCTCCACTAGCATAACTCCTGCCCTCCATTATTATCATTTCTTACTGAATTGCTGCAAACCTCACCCATCAGTCTCTATGTCTCCCATCTTGTTACTTTCTAATTTATTCCCTCACACTTTAGCTAGAGTCACTGTTCTAAAATGTAAATATGAAAATATTTCCCCACTTAAAGTGCTTCAGTGTCTTTTCATTGCTGTGACAATTAGGTCCAAATTACTTTGAGTGATTTGCAAGGTTCTTAGTGACCTGGCTTGAGCTCTTAGCTGGAAAGCAGCCTCATCTAAAATTACCCAATACAGTATGTTCACTGTCTGGGCGATGGGATCAGTAGAAGCCCAAACCTCAGCATCATGCAGCATACCCTTGCAACAAACCTGCACATGCACTCCCTGAATCTAAAATAAAAATGGAAATTTTGTAAAATAATTAAATTAATTAAATAAAATTACCCAATATACTAGCTAACAGGATTCAATGACCAAAAAAAGCCAAGATAGCAAAACAGAAAATAGAAATAGACCAATAGGAGATGTAAATATTAGACTTTTCAGACATAGGCTTTATGTGATTAATATGTTTAAGAAATTGGATTATTTCTAGGAAATCATTTTGACTTTTATTTACTGTGTAAAATGAACATTTGCCCAATACGAAAATAAGTTAGGCAATACAGAAAAATACAAGCACACTACTTACACATTTAATTAGTTGAATTCCAGATATCTCTGTGAGTTTAGAGAAATACACGGCTAGGAAGATAAACTGGACTGAGCACGGTGGCTCACGCCTGTAATCCCAGCACTTTGGGAGATCTGGGGTTCAAGACCAGCCTGAATAACATGATGAAACCCGTCTCTGCTGAAAATACAAAATAAAAATTATAGGGCATGGTGGCACATGCCTGTAGTCCCAGGTACTCGGGAGACTGAGGCAGGAGAATAGCTTGAACGTGGGAGGCAAAGGTTGCAGTGAGCTGAGATCATGCCACTGCACTCCAGCTTGGGTGACAGAGACTGTGTCAAAAAAAAGAAAGAAGGAAAGAAAGAAGGAAAGAAAGAAAGAAAAGAAAGAAAGAAAGAAAGAAAGAAAGAAAGAAAGAAAGAAAGAAAGAAAGAAGGAAGGAAGGAAGGAAGGAAGGAAGGAAGGAAGGAAGGAAGGAAGGAAAGAAGGAAGGAAGGGAGAGAGGAAGGAAGGAAACTGATAATTTTAGGTATTTTATAGAAATGTTTTCACACTCCTCTTGCTGTTTCAAAGTATAAATATTTTTAATGTAACAGAAGGAAGAATATCTACTATGTAACTAGTAGATACTAGTTGAATATTTATTCTAATTTAGAATACTTTTTTTAACTTTTATTTTAGGTTCAGGGATACATGTAAAAGTTTGTGATATAGGTACTCGTGTCGTGGGGGTTAGTTATACAGATTATTTCATCATCCAGATATTAATCCTAGTACCTAATTGTTATTTTTCTGCTCTTTTCCCTCTTCCCAACCTCCACCCTCAACTAGACCCCATTGTCTAATGTTTCCTTCTTATAGATCATGAGTTCTCATCATTTAGCTCCTACTTATAAGTGAGAACATATAGTATTTGGTTTTCTTTTCCTGTGTTAATTTGCTAAGGATAATGGCCTCCAGCTCCATCCATATTCCCACAGAAGACATGATCTTTATTCCATGGTGTATATGTATCCCATTTTCTTTATTTAATCTGTCATTAATGGGCATTTAGGTTGATTTCATGTCTTTGCTATTGTCAATAGAGCTGCAGTGAACATACGTGTGCATGTATCTTTATGGCAGAATGATTTATATTCCTCTGAGTATATACCCAGTACTGGGATTGCTGGGTGGAATGGTAGTTCTGCTTTAGCTCTCTGAGGAGTCATCATACTGCTTTCCACAATGTTTGAACTAACTTACACTCCCGCCAGCAGTGTATAAGTGTTCCCTTTCCTCCACAACCACATCAGCATGTGTTACTTTCTGACTTCTTAATAATAGCCATTCTGACTGTGTGAGATGGTATCTCGTTGTAGTTTTGATTTGCATTTCTGTAACGACCAGTGATATTGAGCTTTTTAACATATGTTTGTTGGCCGCATGTATGCCTTCTTTGGAAAAGTCTGTTCACATCCTTTGTCCACTTTTAAATGGGATTGTTTGTTTTTCTCTTGTAAATTTGCTTAAGTTCTTACAGATGTATAGTTTGCAAACATTTTCTCCCATTCTGTAGATTGTTTGCTCTGTTGACAGTTTATTTTTCCGTGCAGAAGCTCTTAAGTTTAAGTGGATCCCATTTGTCAAATTTTGCTTTTGTTGTGATTGCTTTTGGTGTCTTTGTCATGATACCTTTGCCCGTTTCTGTTTCCAGGATGGTATTGCCTTGATTATCTTTCAGGGTTTTTACAGTTTTTAGTTTTACATTTAAGTCTTTAATTAATCTTGAGTTGATTTTTGTATATGGCTTAAGGAAGAGATCCAGTTTCAATCTTCTGCATATCACTAGCCGGTTATCCCAGCACCACTTGTATAGGGAGTCTTTTCCCCATTGCTTGTTTTTGTCAGCTTTGTCAAAGATCAGATGGTCATAGGTGGGTGGTCTTGTTTGGGGATTTTCTATTCTCTTCCACTGGGCTATGTGCCTGTTTTTGTACCAATACTTTGCTGTTTTGGTTACTGTAGCCCTGTAGTGTAGTTTGAAGGTGGGTGATGTGATGCTTCCAGCTTTCTTGTTTTTCCTTAGGACTGCCTTGGCTATTTGGGCTCTTTTTTGGTTCCATATGAATTTTAAAATAGTTTTTTCTAGTTCTGTGAAGAACGTCACCGGTAGTTTGATAGGAATAGCATTGAATCTGTAAATTGCTTTGGGCACTAGGTCATTTTAATGATATTGATTCTTCCTATCCATAAGCATGGGAGGGATATTTTTCTATTTGTTTGTGTATTCTCTGATTTCTTTGAGCAGTGTCTTGTAATCCTTACTGTAGAAATCTTTAACCTCCCTGGTTAGTCATATTCCTAGGTATTTTATTCTTTTTGTGGCAATTTTGAATGGGATTGTGTTTCTGATTTGGCTCTTGGCTTGGCTCCTGGTGGTGTATAGGAATGCTAGTGATTTTTGCGTGTTTATTTTGTATGCTGAAACTTTGCTGAAGTTATCAGCTGAAGGAGTTTTTGAGCCAGGACTATAGGGTTTTCTAGATATAGAATGTCATCTGCAAACATAAATAATTTGACTTCCTCTCTTCCTATTTGAATTCCCTTTATTTCTTTCTCTTGCTTGATTACTGTGGCTAGGACTTCCAACACTATGTTAAATAAAAGTGGTGAGAGAGGGCATCCTTGTTTTGTGCTGGTTTTCAAAGGGAATGCTTCCAGCTTTTGCCCATTCAGTATAATGTTGGTTGTAGGTTTGTCATAGATGGTTCTTACTGTTTTGAGGTATGTTCCCTCAGTACCTAGTTTATTGAGAGTTTTTAACATGAGGCGATGTGGAAATTTATTGAAAGGCTTTTCTGCATCCATTGAGATAATCATGTGGGTTTTGTCTTTAGTTCTGTTTATGTGATGAATCATATTTATTGATTTGTATATGTTGAACCAACCTTGAATCGTGGGGATAAAGCCTACTTGAACATGATGGATTAGCTTTTCATGTGCTGCTAGATTCCGTTTTCAAGTATTTTGTTAGGGATTTTTGCATCAATGTTCACCAAGGATATTGGCCTGAAGTTTTTTGACATTGTTGTGTCTGTCAGGTTTTGGTATCAGGATGATGCTGGCCTCATAGAATGAACTGGGGAGGAGTCCCTCCTTATCAATTTTTTGGAATGGTACAAGCTCTTTCTTGTACATCTGGTGGAATTTCGCTGTGAATCCATCTGGCTCTGGGCTTTTTTTTTTTTTTTTTTTTTTTGGTAGGCTGTTTATTACTGATTCAATTTCAGAACCCGTGTTTGGTCTTTTCAGGGAATCAGTTTCTTCCAGGTTTAGTCCTAGGAGCGTGCATGTTTCCAGAAATGTATCCATCTTTTCTAAGTTTTCTAGGTTGTGGGCATAGAGGTGTTCATAGTAGTTTCTGGTGGTTGTTTTTATTAATATTTCTATGGAGTCAGTGGTAACATCCTCTTTGTCATTTCTAATTATGTTTATTTGGATATTCTCTCTTTTCTTCTTTATTAGCCTGGCTAGCAGTC
Source organism: Rhinopithecus bieti (assembly GCF_001698545.2). Lineage (NCBI taxonomy): Eukaryota > Metazoa > Chordata > Mammalia > Primates > Cercopithecidae > Rhinopithecus > Rhinopithecus bieti. The sequence goes on along the minus strand of NW_016811046.1, from coordinate 253,832 downwards.
TATTGTATTAATTTTTTCGAAAAATCAACTCCTAGATTTGTTGATCTTTTGAGTGTTTTTCTGTGTTTCAGTTTCCTTCAGTTTAGCTCTGATTTTGATTGCTTTTGTCTTCTGCTAGCTTTGGGGTTGATTTATTCTTGCTTCCCTAATTCTTTCATTTGTGATGTTAGTCATTAATTTGAAAACTTTCTAACTTTTTGATGTGAACAATTAGTACTATGACTTTCCCTCTTAACACTGCCTTAGCTGTGTCCCAGAAATTCTGGTATGTTATGTCTTTGTTCTCATTAGTTTCAAATAACTTCATGATTTTATGCATTATTTACCCAAAAGTCATTCCAGAGCATGTTGTTTAATTTCCATGTAATTACATGGTTTTGAGCAATTTACTTTCTTTCTTTCTTTTTCTTTTCTTTTTTTTTTTTTTTTTTTTTTTTTTTTTTTTTTTTTTTTTTTTTTTTTTTTTGCAGAGTTTCACTCTTGTCACCCAGGCTGGAGTGTAATGGTGCAATCTCGGCTCACTGCAATCTTTGCCTCCCAGGTTCAAGTGATTCTCCTTCCTCAGCCTCCCGAGTAGCTGGGATTGCAGGTGCATGCCACCATGCCCAGCTAATTTTTGTATTTTTAGTAGAGACAGAGTTTTATCATGTTGGCCAGGCTGGTCTCGAACTCCTGACCTCATGTAATCTACCTGCCTCTGCCTCCCAAAGTGCCAGGATTACAGACATGAGCCACTGTGCCTGGCCAAGCAATTTTCTTAGTTTTGACTTCTTTATTTATTGCAGTATGGTCTGAGAGTGTGTTTGGTATGATTTTGGTTCTTTTGCATTTGCTGAGCATTGTTTTATGTCTAATTATTGGCTGAGTTTTAGAATGTGCCATTCGCTGATGAGAAAAAAATGTATATTCTGTTGTTTTCGGATGGACAGTTCTGTAGAGGTCTATCAGATCCATTTGGTCCAATGTTGAGTTCAGATCTTAAGTATCTTTGTTAATTTTCTGCCTTGACGATCTATCTTAACACTGTCAGTAGAATGTTGAACTGTCCCACTATTCCTGTGTTGGAGTCTTATGTCTCTTTGCAGGTCTCTAAGAATTTGCTTTATTAATCTAGGTGCTCCTATGTTGGGTGCATATATATTTAGGATAGTCAGCTCTTCTTGGTGAATTGAATACCTTATATTATGTAATGCCCTTCTTTGTTAGTTTCTGATCTTTGTTAGTTTAAAGTCTGTTTGTCTGAAATTAGGATTGCAACTCCTGCTTTTTTCTGTTTTCCATTTGCTTGGTAGATTTTCTTCCATCCCTTTATTTTGAGCCTATGGGTGTCCTTACGTGTGAGGTATCTCTCTTGAAGGCAGTATACCATTGGATCTTGCTTTTTAATCTAGTTTGCCACTCTGTGCCTTTTAAGTGAGAAATTTATCCCATTTACATTCAAGGTTTGTATTGATTTATGTGGATTTGATCCTGTCATGTTGTTAGCTGGTTGTTACCCTGACTTGTTTGTGTGGTTGCTTTATAGCGTCACTTGCCTGTATATTTAAGTGTGCTGTTGTATTAGCTAGTAGCAGTCTTCCTTTGCCATATTTAGTGCTCCTTTCAAGATCTCTTGTAAGACAGATCTGGTGGCAATGAACTCCCTAAACATTTGCATATCTAAAAAGGATCTTATTTCTTCTTCACTTAGGAAACTTAGTTTGGTGGACATAAAATTCTTGGTTGAAGTGTTTTTTTGTTTTTTTTTTTGTTTTTTTGTTTTTTTTTGTTTTTTTGTTTTTTTTTGAGAGACTGTTGAATATAGGCACCCCAATCTCTTCTGGCTTGCAAGGTTTCTGCTGAGAGGTCTGCTGTTAGTATGATGGGCTTCCCTTTTCTAGGTGACCTGCCGTTTCTTTCTAGTTGCCTTTAACATTCTTTTTTTTCATTTCAATCTTGGAAAATCTGATAATTATGTGTCTTTAGGATGTTCTTCTTGTGTAGAAACTTGCAGGGGTTCTCTGTATTTCCTGAAGTCAACTGTGGCCTCTCTGAGCCTTTCTCAAAACTTACCAGAGAGGCCAACAGTCAACTTCAGGAAATACAGAGACCCCCTGCCAGATTCTAGGATGATATCCTGAAATCTGCTTTCCAAGTTGTTGGCTTTCTCCCCATCCCTTTCAGGAATGCCAATGATTTGTAGATTTAGTTTTTTTTACATAATCTCATATTTCTTGGAGGTTTTGTTCATTCTTCTTCACTCTTTTTTCTTTGTAAGTCCTCATAAGTCTGACTGTCTTATTTCAGAGAGCCAGTGTTCAAGTTCTGAGAATCTTCCCTCAGCTTGGTCTATTATGTGATAATACTTATGAAAAATACAGATCACTTTACTAATTTGTATGTCATCCTTGTGCAGGGGCTGTGCTAATCATTCCAATTTGTGTGTGTGTGCTACTTAAGCAAGCACAGAAATTAGATATTAAAATAGAGAATTTTTAAAAAGAATTGGAAACTACAAAAAAAAATCATTCAAATGGAAATTCTAGAACTAAAAACAATGTAATGACTGAAATTAAAAACTCAATACATGAGTTTAGGAAACTTTAGAAACATCGAGGAGATGATTTGTAAACTGGAAAATAGGTCTGACAAAAATAACCAGGCTAAAATCGGAGAGAAAAATGAAACTTCCAGGAACAGGGGCTAGTGGTAGTAAAAGACATGTGAGATATGGAAATAGGCATCTCAGAAGGAGTAAACGCAAATGGGGCAGAAAAACTATTTTAGAAATAAGGTCTGTGGCTGTCCAACAAGTCACAGATTAAAGCAGCACTACAATGCCCCAACAGAATAAACACCAAAGGCCGGGCGCGGTGGCTCACGCCAGTAATCCCAGCACTTTGGGAGGCCAAGGCGGGAGGATCACAAGGTCAGGAGATAGAGACCATCCTGGCTAACAGGGTGAAACCCTGTCTCTACTAAAAATACAAAAAAGTCAGGCAACGTGGCGGGCGCCTGTAGTCTCAGCTACACAGGAGGTTGAGGCAGGAGAATGGTGTAAACCCGGAAGGCGGAGCTTGCAGTGAGCCGAGATCCCGCCACTGCACTCCAGCCTGGGTGACAGAGCGAGACTCCGTCTCAAAAAAAAAAAAAGAAAGAAAAGAGTAAACACCAAAAAGTAAAACACCCACACCCAGGCATGGCATAAGAAAATTGCTGGAGACCAGGTATGGTGGCTCACACCTGTAATCCCAGCATTTTGAAAAGCTGAAGCAGGCGTATCACTTGAAGTCAAGAGTTCAAGGCCAGCCTGGCCAACATGGGAAAACTTCATCTCTACTAAAAATGCAAAAATTAACCAAGTGTGGTGGCGCATGCCTGTAGTCCCAGCTATTTGGGAGGCTGAGGCGGAGGCTTCAGTGAGTTGAAATCACTCCACTGCACTCCAGCCTGGGCGACAGGGTGAGACTGTCTCAACACAAAAGAAAAATGCTGGGGGAAAAAAAAGAGGGCATGTGAAAAGCTTCCAGAAACAAAAGACTAGACAAACTAGTAAGAAAATTAGCTAGTTGGAAAATTTCCTTTTCTTTCCACTTTAAAAAATGCCAAAAATCAGTGGGCTGGCTTGACTATGTTCTTGGTAACACTTATCTTCGTGGCCTGCTTTCTCTGAAAGACCAAATTCTTCAAGCCTAGAGGGATTATCAGTGTGCCTCGCTCCCTAAAGATGCTGCGCTGAGATAAATTTTAGTGGGGACTCAGTTCCTGCAATTTTTTGCAGATGCTGTACAGTCTTATTGCTAACAAGACAAAATTCTGGAAGCAGTTTGAGATGTTCGTATCCATCTTTATCACTATCTAGTGTTATTTTAAATTATAAAACAAAAAATGATGACTGAAAAGTTTATAATTTATGTAGGATATTTGACAATGTTACATCTATTTTAAGCTATTTTGGCAGGCCTTGGCAACCAAAGTAAATGCCAAATTTATCACAAAGATTCATATCGTTAAAATCTCTCAGGATATCTAACTTCTCTTCCCAAACATTTATGCAGTTATACTGCTCTAATTCTGAGCCCATACACTTCTCTCAAGCAGGAATCCCTTATCATTTCATCCCTCCCACCTGAAACATGGCTCATGCTGTCATCATTAATGTAACACTTCCTTCAGGAAACCTTGTATTGTACCACTAGCTGCAATTAATCACCTCTTTCTCAGTTCTCTCTTAATATTTTATGTGTACCTCCCTTACTTCATATAGTTGTTTTTTGTTTGTTTGTTTTTGTTTGTTTGTTTTGAGTTGAAGTCTTGCTCTGTCGCCCATGGTGTAGTGCAATGGAGTGATCTTGGCTTACCATAACCTCCGCCTTCTAGGTTCAAGCAATTCTCCTGCCTCAGCCTCCCAAGCAGCTGGGACCACAACGTCTGGCTAATTTTTGTATTTTTAGTAGAGATAGGGTTTCACCATGTTGGTCAGGCTAGTCTTGATCTCCTGACCTCAGGTGATCCTCCCACCTCGGCCTCCCAAATTCCTGGATTACAAACTTGAGCCAGTGTGCCCAGCCTCATATACATTTTTGTGTGTTGAATATAATCAATTGTTGAAATGTCTTTTAGTTATTAGTTTTCTTTTAGTTATTATAGTGTCTTTGTTAATGGTTTGCTTTATCCATCTTTACATCCTTCAAAATTCTGAGCTGAAAGGTCAGATTTGAAATTATAGAGATCAAAGGACCAAATGTGTTCCAAACTACCTACTCTCAAATCCCTTGTGTAATACGATAGACAGATGTTTGTTGATCTGCCTAAACACCTGCGGTGGCAGAAAGCACTGTGTATTTCACAGGGCAATTCATTTCACTTTTAGATGACTTATTAGGAAATTCTTCCTGACATTGTGCAAAATTTGATTTTTTAACTTCCACCCACTTGGTCTAATTTTGCCTTGTGAAGCTACACGGAGTAAGTTTAATAGCTTTTCCATATTTGGACCATTTATTTCTAAATGCAAAGCATTATGATTTTTCTGTAAAATTTTGTTATTTTGGTCACATCATTCCAAATTTTGCAGATGGTTCTATTCTAGCTCTCAAGTCACGTTGCAATTAGTCTAGTATTAGCTTTACTACCAATATACAGGCTTTGAGCCTTGAAACTATAAGACTAAAAGGAAAACTCTTGCTTATATTAACATCTCTTGAAAGTAAACCTCTTGACTGATAGTGTAACAGAATTAGAGAAATTAATAAGATAATGTCCTTGTCACTGGAAAGGTCTCCTTTTATAAACTAATAGCTAGTGCATGAGAGAAATGGAAAATAAATGTTAATGCAGAGTTCAAAAACTTTATTTTGAAAATAGAAGGCATTAATCACCTGCACTATTTTACTGTGTCCTAATTTCATTTCATACGGTTACTATTTCAAATTAATTTTCAGAGAGCAAAATGAGAGGAGCTTTGTGCCATCATTCACTATCTGCATCCTTAAACTGATATATCACAGCAAAAATCGAAACCTAGCTTAGTCTGGTAGTCATTATGAATGGTAGTGCATTAGCTGCCCAAAAGTAAAACAAAATAGTTTGAAGGGAGAGTTTGAGACATAAACATTTAAAGGAAAATACCAATTTATTGTAATTGGTATAAAGCAAAATGTGACCTTAATTTATATTACTATATATTCTTGGCAAATTTTTCTCCTCCTTTGCAAAATTTTCTCCTTTCTCTATTCCTCCTTGCCTGCACCAGGATGACAGTGTCCATGGTGAGGATGAGAGGTGAACAGTATGTGACTCCTGCATAATAATATTCTAAATTTTGAATGGTGATGGATATTGCTATAAACCAGTAATTGTCACCTCAAACTGATGCGTGGGTAAAGGGTCCTTCAAGCATGACACATTGGCAATAATTGGAATTCCATGCTTTTCTCTTAAAAAAAAAAAAAGTCTTTATTTGTATGCAGTATCAGAGTAGATACGTGTAATTTTTTTTGTGGTGGGGTGGTTTTTTTTTTTTTTTTTTTTGAGTTTCAAAGAAAATCGTTTATTTTTTTTTTGGGGGGGGGGGTTTTTTTTTTTTTTTTTTTTTTTTTTTTTTTTTTCTGAGACCGAGTCTCGCCCTGTCACCCAGGCTGGAGTACAGTGGCACAGTCTTGACTCACTACAACCTCCACCTCCCGGGTTAAAGCAGTTATCTTGCCTCAGCCTCCCGACTAGCTGGGACTACAGGCATGAGCCACCATACCCAGTTAATTTTTGTATTTTTAATAGAGACGGGTTTTCACCATGGTGGCCAGAATAGTCTTGATCTCTTGACCTCATGATCTGCCCACCTCGGCCTCCCACAGTGCTGGGATTACAGGTGTAAAGGTGTAGTTTTTAAATAAAACAATTGTTTCAGTTTACCAGCAGGAAGCATTTCCGTACTCTGCTCTCAATGTTAAAGTAGAAGTGTAGCTTGCTTCATGCTCCTATTATTATCAATAGTGTAATTGGTTGTTAAGCTTATTATCAGAAACTATGTAGCAGGATTGATTTAATATTCGATATATCAGAAATCAGATATTTCTTTGTATACACATTTCATTTATNTTTTTTTTTTTCTGAGACCGAGTCTCGCCCTGTCACCCAGGCTGGAGTACAGTGGCACAGTCTTGACTCACTACAACCTCCACCTCCCGGGTTAAAGCAGTTATCTTGCCTCAGCCTCCCGAGTAGCTGGGACTACAGGCATGAGCCACCATACCCAGTTAATTTTGTATTTTAATAGAGACGGGTTTTCACCATGGTGGCCAGAATAGTCTTGATCTCTTGACCTCATGATCTGCCCACCTCGGCCTCCCACAGTGCTGGGATTACAGGTGTAAAGGTGTAGTTTTAAATAAAACAATTGTTTCAGTTTACCAGCAGGAAGCATTTCCGTACTCTGCTCTCAATGTTAAAGTAGAAGTGTAGCTTGCTTCATGCTCCTATTATTATCAATAGTGTAATTGGTTGTTAAGCTTATTATCAGAAACTATGTAGCAGGATTGATTTAATATTCGATATATCAGAAATCAGATATTTCTTTGTATACACATTTCATTTATGCAGCAGAATGGTCCCATGAATCACAAATCTGAATTTTTGGCATATTGGTGAAGAGGACAGGAAAGTTAGATTTGAATGGGTGGTAAAACATTTTTTATCATCTGGGCTGTGACACACAATTGGAAAAACATGTAAGCATACATAAAATGCTTTACAGTATATTGACTGTGGAGTTTAGATCTTAACATAATTATATTCATGCTCTGGGGAACATTTACACCTTTTGATTAACGATCTCTCAGTAGCAGAGCAGTTTTCTAACTAGCCCGCAGGATTTCTGCTAGAAGTAAAACAGTGGCATCCTGGGTCTTGGTGATTTACAATCTGAACTGTACACTTCTTTCTTAAGGACAGCTTTGCTGGAAGGCATCATTCAGAGCAAGCAGCCATTACGTACATTGCCCTAATAAAGTAGAGTCACTGTATAGTTTTAACAAACATTTTGGACAGATTTGAGAAAAATAGTCTCCTTCAACAGTTATTTGATGGTAAAGTATACTGCATTTAATATTTTATGTTTGGCTCTTTACATTCTCAAAGCCTCTTCATTTAATGTACTCTTTGAATGACAAAGCTCACTTTTTACTGCCTTAGCACTTTTTTTCATCAATGGTTAATAATTTATACACAACAGTGAATTTGATGTTTCATATCTTATATACTAAATGGAAATTAAAACATATTTAATAAGTTTTTTAAAATTTAAAATAGTATATTATCTGCTAAAATATTATATTTCTACTTAATTGAAAAATGCTGCTCTTTAAATAGAATTGAGTATCATGTATAAGATATTGTATTAGAAAAATTTTGGAGAAACCTTTTATATCCATGCTGATGAAGTTCAAATTCATTTCACTTATTTTAGAGATTGTACTGTGGAGTCAAGTAGACCTGAATTTAAATTCTAATTAAGATTTTTACTGTGTATCAGTTCTGTACCTTGTGCAAATTACTTAAGTCTTGACTTTTATTATGCATTATAAAATAGAATTTTTGATAATATTTGCCTCATAGTGTTTGTAGTCAAGATACTATATATGTAAAACCAAGATAATAGGTGTAAAGCACCATAGAAAGTAATGAACAATGGGTAGCTATTTATATTATTTTCATAAACTACTACTAGGGGAACTATAGGTGGATTTCGTATAATAATAATGGCAGAAGAATTCATTAAAGAAAACACTGATAGATTTAGTTCCATAAATGTTCATTAATTCTAGACATAAAAACTATAAATCAAAATAAAGGGAAATTTTTTAAACATATGCCACAGAAAAGAAGCAGTATCTTTAATATGCAAAGAGTTTTAAAATCAATAGCAGATTTTGACAGGAGTACCAAGAAAATTCAGTGAGGAAAGTATACTGCTTACAAAGCAGAAAAAGAAAAGAAACAAATAACATACAATGGAGTTCCAGTATGTCTGGCAGCAGACTTCTCAGTGGAAACCTGAGATGCTGGGATAAGTAGGTAGCCACAGACATAGAATGAAGTTGGACCCTACCTCACATCATAAACAAAAATTCATTCGAAATAGATTGAAGACTAAATATAAAAACTAAAACAATAAAACTTTTGAAGACAACATAGGTGTAAATATTAATGACCTTTGATTAAGCAGTGGTTTCCTAGATATGATGCCAAAAGCCAAGCAACCAAAGTTATATTAATAAATGAGGCTTCATTAGTACTTCAAAGGACAATATCAAGAAAATAAAAAGACATCCCAAAAGATTGGGAGAAAAATATTTGCAAATCACATGCTAATATGTACCCAGAATATATAAAACATTCTAATTCAACAATTAAAAAATAAACAGCCCAATTGAAAAAATGGACAAAAGATCAGAATAGATATTTCTCCCAAAGAGATGTACAAATGGCCAATTACCACATCAAAAGACAGTCACCATCATTAGTCATTAGGGAAATACTAATCATACCTCAAATAAAATATCACTTCATACACACTGGGATGGCTGTAATGAAAAAGGCACACAATAATAAGTGTCAGTGAGGATATGGAGAGTGGAGAAGTTGGAACCCTCATGCAGGGTTGCAGGAACATAAAATAGTGCAGTGCTTTGGAAAACAGTTTGGCAGTTTCTCAAAGAGTTCAACATATAGTTACCATATTCCATTGCTAGGTAGATAATGCCCAGAATTAAAAAGTGTGTTCATACAAAAACTTGTGCATGGATATTAATAGCAGCATTATGCATTAAAGCCCAAAAGTGGAAATAACCCAATTGTCCATCAACTGATGAATGGATAAATAAAATGTGGTACCTATATAGACGGAATGGAAGAGTATTCACTCATAAAAAGAATGAAGTACTGATACTTGCTACAGAATGAACATTGAAAACATTATGCTAAGTGAAAGAAGCCAGGTATAAAAGGACCACAAATTATATGATTCAATTTACATCAATCAATACATCTGTCTCTATGAATTTGCCTATTCTAGATGATTTGTTGGATCATCTAGAATAGATTCATTGAATCATCTAGAATATTCATTGAATCATTAAATTTGTTTAAATCATTAAATTCATTGAATCATCTAGAATAGGCATCCATAGAGACAGAAAGTAGACTATTGGTTGCCAGGAGTCCTGCTGGGGGAGGGAATAGGCAATAACAGCTCAGGGGTAAACAGTTTATTTTAGGGGTGATAGAAATGTTCTGGAAACAGGTAGTGGTAATGGTTGCACAACTTAAGGAATGTACTAAAAAACCACTGCATTGTATGCTTAAAGAGTGCATTTTATGGCATAGAAATTACATTAGTTTTTTAATGTTTCCATCTGAAAAATATATATATAATGAATTACATTGATTTTCTAATGTAAAGAAAACCTTAAATTTCTGGGATAAATTTCATTTTGTATTAATCTATTTTATATCTTTTTGGATTAGATTTGCTAAAATTTTGTTAAAACCTTTACCTTTATGTTTGTGAAGGGTAATTGATCCATAATTTACTTTTCTTGAAATGTTTTGTCTGATTTTGGTATTGAAATAATGCTAACCTCATAGAATAAATTGGGAAATAGTCCCTCCTCTTCAATTTAATCTAAGAGTTTGTGTAAAGTTGATATTATTTCTTCTTTACTAGTGTGGCGACATCCCCTGGCGAACTCACTCAGGCCTGGAATTGGTTTTGGTTATTTGTTTGTTCACTTTTGTTGTTATTCACGGGAATTTTTAAACTAAAAATTTGATTTTTTTAAAAATAGATATAGGCATTCGGGCTATTTTTTCTGTGGAGGTCGCAATTTTATCTTTCAAAAGAATTTCGCTATTCCATTTTAATTCACTGAATTTATTAAAATTAAGTTTCATAATATTTTCTTATTGTTTATTTCTATAGAATTGATAGGGATATTACCTCTTTCATTCATTATATTGATAATTCATGTCTTTTATATTTTATCAGATTAGCTTGTATAAAGGTTTATTAATTATATTGATCTTTTCAAAGAACCATCTTTTGTTTTTCACTTATTTTACTCTGATATTATTTTTTTCTTCTGTTTACACTGGGTTTCATATCCTCTTCTTTTTCTAGTTTCTTAATGTGGAATCTGAAGTCATTGATTTGGAACTTTTCTTCTCTAATATGTGTTTAGGGGATACTTTTTAAACTAAGCACTGCTTCACTGCATCCCAGAGATTTTGATATGCTATGTTTTAATTTTTATTCAGTTTAAAATAATTTTAAAAGCCCTTTTGATTTTTTCATTGACCCTTGAGTTACTTAAAATTTTGTGCTTTAGTTTCCAAATAGATAGAAGTATTCCACATATCTTTTTGTTATTGATTTCTACCTTAATTCTATACTTAGAGAATGTATTTTCCCTCATGTAAATACTTTTGCATTTATTGAAAATCGTCTTACGATCCAGAATATAGTTTATCTTGGTAAGTGGCTGGTATACATTTGAAAAGAATGTGTATTTGCTCTTGTTGAGTAGAATGTTCTATAAATATCAATTAGGTGAGGTTGGTTTACAGTATTCAAGTCTTCTATATATTTTCTGATTTTTCTGTCTACTTATTTCATCAATTGTTGATAAAGGGATGTTCTCATCCTTCACAATTCTATCTCATTTTTCTTCAGGTATTTTGAACCTTTGTTATTAGAAGCACGTATTTTTCATGTTGTAATATTCTCCTGATGATTGGACACTTTATCATTAAGAAATTGCTCTCTTTTCCCCTGCTGGTATTTCTTATTCTGAAATCTATTTTGTCTGATTTTAATATAGTGTCTCTGTCTCCCTTTTGGTTAGTGTTAGCATATTATGTATTTTCCCATCCTTTTACTTGTCGTATATTCTTGTCTTTTTTATTTAGATAGAGTATCTTAAAAAAATATATAGTGGTTCTTTTAAATCCAATCTGACAATCTCTGCCTTTCAATGGAGGTTTTTGGATGGTTTACACTTAATTAAAATATTGATATGCTTGGCTCTGAATCTACTATCTTGCTAATTTTTCTATTCGCCTCTTCTGTTCTTCATTATCTTCCCTCGTTTTTTTCTATCTTCTTTTGAAATAATTTGAATATTTTCCAAAAATTCCATTCTGTCTCCTTTGTTGGCTTATTAGCTATGAGTCATTGTTTAAATTTTTACTGATTGCTTTAGGTTTTATAGTATATACCTTAACTTTTCACAGTCTACTTTCAGGTGATATTTTACTGCAGTAGTCCTGCTCACATATCTGCAATTTTACTTTCTTTGGCTTCAGTTACCAGCAGTCAATGACAGTCAGAAAAGAGGTGAGTATAGTACAACAAAATATTTTGAGAGAGAGAGGCCATACTCATATAACTTTTATTACAGTATATTGTTATAATTGCTCTATTTTATTATTGTTAATTTCTTACTGTGCCTAATTTATAAATTAAATTTTATCATAGGTATGTATGTAGAGGAAAAAACATACTATATGTAAGATTTAGTACTATCCACAGTTTCAAACCTCTGCAGGGTGTCTTAGAATGTATCCCTTGAAGATAAGGGGGACAACCATACTTCATATAAAGTATTAATATAAGAATCTTACAATGATGTATTTCTATATCCCCTAGACATGGTCTTTGCACAAGTATTGTCATGCATTTGTCATGCATTTTGCTTCTAAATATAAAACCCCACCATACATTCATATCATTTTTACCTTAACATGCCAATTATCTTTGAAAACATTTACATAATGAGAAAATATGCTTACTTATAGTTAGTCAGTGCTCTTCATTCTTTGCATAAATCCAGATTACCAACTGTTATCATTTTTCTTCTGCATGAAGAAGTTTCTTAAATATTTATTGCTATGTAGGCTATTGATGAATTATTTTAGATTTGTATGTCTAACAAAGTCTTTATTTGCCTTTGTCTGTGAGAGATATTTCTGCAGGATAAAGAATTCTAGGTGGACAATTTTCTTTCAGTGCTTTAAAGATCTTATTCCACAGTCTTCTTTCTTGCTTTGTCTCAGATAACAAACCAGCCTTCATCTTTACCTTTATTCTTCTGAGAGTAACGGGTCTTTTTCTTCCTTTCTTTCAGATTTTCTCTTTACCACTGGTTTTAAGCAATTTCATTATTGAGGGTTTTGGTTTAATTTTCTTCATGTTTCTTGTGCTAGAATATTTGCTGAGCTTCTTGGGTCTATAAGTTTATAGTTTTTATCAAATTAAAAATTTTTCAGTCATTACTTCTTCAAATTTTTTTCTGCCCCTTCTCTCTTTTGGAGACTCCAATTACATATTATTTTGGCCACTTAAGTTGTCCCACAGTTTAGAGATGCTCTTTTCCTTTTTACTTTTCAGTCATTTTTCCTCTCTCTGCTTCATTTTGGACAGTTTTGATTATTACAACATCTTCAACTTCACTCTTTTATTCTGAATTGTTTAACCTGCTATTAATCCCATTCAATTCTTTTTTTCTCTTAGACAATGTCATTTTCATCTCTAAATGTTTTATATAGGCTGGTTGTAAATGTCTTTTACATGCCTCTATGTAACATATTCAATAATTCTTCTAGCTTCTTGAACATTTGAAATATAAATATAATAGCATTTTAATGTTCTTATCTACTATTTCTATTGTGTGTATCTGCTATCATTTTTATGATTTCTGGGTCTGTCCATTGACTAAGTTTTCTTCTTCTTCTTCTTCTTCTTCTTCTTCTTCTTCTTCTTCTTCTTCTTCTTCTTCATATTATTATTATTACTACTGGTATGTCCTGCTTCTTTGCAAGCCCAGTAGCTTTCTGTTGGATTCCATATGTTTTAAATTTTACTTGTTTAAGGCTGGATACTTCCTATCCCTACAAATACTACTATACATTGTTCAGAGATATGGTTAAGGTACTTAGAAACAGTTTGATTCTTTCAGGTCACTCTTTTAAACTTTGTTAGGTGGCCCTAGAGCTGTCATAAGTTTAGTATTACTTTTCCCTCCACTATTGAGTAAAGATTCTTCTTAAGATTTTAAACCTTCTCCAAGAATTACGGGGCTTTTTAGACTGCCTGTTGGAAACAGGTGTTATTGCCAGTGCTGGGTGAAGACTAATCCTTTAGGATCATTTTTTCCTTAGACTTGGATAGATTTCTCACACATATGCACTGGTCAGTCCTCAACTGAATATTCTAGGAGAAAACTCTAAATATCCCAAGTTAAGTCTGCATCACTCTCTCCTTTCCTCTCATCTCTATTATTGTGGCTTGCAACCTCTAGGAACCGTCAGTTTTCAGAACTCTTGGCTCTCATCGCCTCAACTCAAGTTTTTGAACAGGCTCTAGGTAGGTTCCTTCTTCCTGTACTGTATGAAAACTTTCTTTAGGCAATAAATTGGGACAATTATATGATGCACCTCATTTGTTTTCTATTAATCAGAAGTTACTGTTCTTTGCCTGATGTCTAATATCTTGAGTGTCTTTTTTCCCCTGTATTTTGTCCATTATCTTTTTAGTTGTTTAAGAAAGAAGGGTAAATACTGTGCCTCTTATTTCATCTGGATCAGAAACAGAAGTCCTGGGTGGTTTTATTTTCATAGTTTTACTTTTCTTCATTTTTCTAGTTTCTCTAAAATAATACATGCATACATCTAAAACTTAATAATTAAAATATGTGACTTATTTTAATAAAATACTCAGAATAGTATTAAAGGACTAGATTTGGTAATTGATCATAATGATATGCCTGAATATACAATAGTTATATAAATAGTTTTCAATGTCATTAACAATATTGAAATTACGTCAGATATTTTTTTCCCTAAGGAAGAGAACATCGGGGTGCGCGGATTCATAAATTAGCAGATAAAATGGAAAGGCCTTATTTGAAAAGAAAATATGTGACTTAAAATATATAAACCCATTTAATAAACCATAGCATGTTACAATGAAATCTGTGAAAATAGCATTAACATATCTCCACATATAAATTACCCCGAATCTTACTTATTCTAGATTCCAACATATTTCTCAAAGAATTGTTCATAAAACCTTTTCGTTCCCATTTACAGATGTTTCTCCCATGACCAAACAGCTAATTCTGTGGTTTAAATGCTCCACTTCAAATAACGTCTTACACTTTCCCCAGTCTCAGAAGTCCATTATACTACTAAAAAACCTGTTTCCACATCTGTAACTTTGGCTTTTATGATCGCCTTGGGTGGCTCGTTTTTCCTGGAATTTTCAAAGCCCAGATTATAAAACAATCTTTCTGAAAAAGGTATCTGAAATTAACTATTTTTTGCTTTGGTTGTTTGAAGGGGGGAAACAGTCTAGGGTATTTTCAGAATTTAACATTGCCGTTTGCATTATATCCAGCACAAATAGATATGACAGAGGAGTACTGATGCCAGGAATGTGTCCCACGTAGCCTTCCTATTTAAGTAAACTGAAGATTGCCTCCTCAATTAGTTGTAATTTCTGGGTGGTCTTCTAGAAAATAGCTCTTTGAAGAAAGCAGTGCACTAATAATACTGTAAATGTAAAATAACATTAGTTCTTTAGCTTTGAAGCTAAGAAAGAATGAATAGCAATTAAATATTTTGTTTGTTCATATACAGTTTCCTATCTCTGACCTTTCAGAAGGAAAAATTCTATATAAATCCAACAAAAAAATTAAGTTTATATATTCGGGCTTAGAATTAGCCAGTAATTTGGGTCATGTGTGTAAACTATCTGATTTGTTTACTTTTATAGTTACATGCACACACACACACAACCTTCATAGTAAAATAACTGTATAATAAATTTTAAATATCTGGGGATATGTAATAAATAAAAAAACTCTCTCTTTCTGCGAAAATTGGCCATTATTTAACCTATTCTGCACATTTGATTTCACTTTCAAGTCTAAAATCACCCCGCATGTGCCCTTGATATTATCACTCCACTGCAGCCTGCCTTAGGTAAAACAATAAAGTTGTTGAAGTTGATTTTGTGGGCACTCTAATTCCCTTCCAGAGACTCGTATTCCCTTGTATTCTTCTTGTCTGGGGAGTGAAAAAAAATTGTAGTTCAATTATAAGGCCTTTTATTAATGAAAATGTTCATTTAGGTAGCTACCTATATGTCCAGGGAAACATAGGACAAGCCAGTAATATTAGTAATCTTCCTTATGCAAATGCCCATAACTTTGATTTTCATTAATATAAGAGCTATGTGTATGTAGCCATTTGACAAAGAGGACAGTCATTATTTAGGTGCTAAGCATATTCAACTTTGGTCTTAGCTAAATCCACTGATCCATAACCCTCCTCGCCCTACTATTCCGAACAGGAAGAATAGTCAAAATAATTTTATGAAAAATGGAAATTTCCTACAAACAGGAGCTTAATATTTGGGATTGGTTGGTCAATGAACTGAGTAAATTTAAATAAGGTAGACCATGTGCCTATTGTCGGCTTTGTGAATCCTCCAGGCAAGTTCATTCTAAATGGAATTTTGCCTATGCAAATACAATGCATGTACTACAAATTGTACTTAAGCCTCAACACCAAGCATTGAATTTAAGTTCCCATGGTTCTGCTCAGCCTCATCAAATATGGACCAAATGGGCCTTGTTGGCAAATGAATATTGACATGGTCTTCAGTTTAGTTTTCTTTGTTTATGGCTTTATTAGAGGAATTTTTAGTAGCTCTTTCTCACTGTACATAGCAGAGGGTGATAGAAGAGTTCTTTTTCTGTCCACCGTTGCCCTGAATGCATCGTTTTCTAGAGTTATTGTGTCTTCTCTCTTCAGTCTCTATTAATGTCTTCCATTTAAATAAGCTTTCCTCAAATACCCATTCTCCTAAGTAAAAAAAAAAAAAAAGAATCAAAAGCTGCATTTGGCAAATACTAGCGCAGGAAATTTTCCAAAATTGTGAATGCCCACAAAAGAGGTCAACATCCATTTGCTTTTCATGTGCATTTAATTATTGGAAAGAATTTGATTTGGCAATTACGCTAGTGTTTTGAAGCAACTTCATTTTACGATTGAGAATGAGGACTTCTTAAAGTGGGGACTATGCCAGTCAGCTCATGCCAGATCTATTGTGGGTATTGAAAAGTTTAACATGTGAAGAGAACTAAATAGAGAATGGCAGGAGCTCTGCTGCTACATCGGGATATGTGGAGCCTGGTGCCTCATGAGAGGTAGCCAAAGTGGATGGTGTCTCGGTGATCACTGGGATGTCTCCTTGGACAAAATAGTTCCCCTATGACTAAAATGTACACTACAGAAAATAAACCTTTAAGTCAAAGGTATTAGTGGAGAAGCAAGAGAGTATCAGAAGACTAAAGGCAAAGAAAATGATGGTTTCAATGGGAGATGGTCAGGAAGGAGCTAACACTTCGGTCTGACAAGAAATCCTGGAAGTGTATGCACGAGTAGCTAGAAAGTCCTCGATATCAGAGTGTTCTAAAAAGAGAAAAGACAGAGATTGAGACAAAGGAAGCAATGGGCAGATGTGAAAGCAAATTTACCTCATCACAGTTGGCCTATTTTGTGTCATAGAAATTCTTGTCTATCCAATGCTTGTATCTTAAGAAAACCAAGAGAGTAAAAACAGCCTTTTGATGTTTCAGTACACGAACAATAACTCAGAACGTTCTATATAAATGCATTTCTAGTATTTAAATATTTTAACACCAAAGAGCAAAAATCAAAGGGATATTCCATCTTCCTGATACTCTCATTTTCCCCCCAATATATAAATGAAGGAATAGAATATGTCAAAATATTACAATTAACAGATATAACTTGCAAAATAGTTATGAAGAAATTTTTTCAGCATATGTTTTGGAGATACAAGGATTAATAATACAATGTGGACATTGCTCTCATCAAGTAGGTTGCATTCTAATTAGCAAAGTTGAGTATCTAATCACATTAGTGTGACACCAAATGCTGAGATTGAGATTTAAAGTGGTATTCCTTGTTTAGATGCTATAATAGTGAGAAATATTTGAGGACACAGATTGCATTTTATGTACTTGCTCCTAAAACATTGTCGAATGAATGTTTTGAATATGATGCCAGCAAGTAGCTATTTATATTGTTTATGCGTACGCCTAAACAGAAATTTATTCTCTTGCTGATTTTGAAAAGACCTTCCTAAACTATCACTAGAAAATGCAAATTGTGGTCAAGAGGTTCCTAACTGAAGACTGCTTTACTCTCCTCCATGAAAGGAATGGCAGATGTGTCCTTAGGCCATTCACTGCATGCTGAGAGAAAATGTGCCATTTTTTGCAGTTTTTAAAAATTGATTTTGACTACACCAGCACTGAAATTAAATGAATCGTTTTCTTTTCCTTATTTCCTGTGGGTTTTGGGGAGGGGTTTGCTTTATAAATACCACTTGCTCTTCTTTATACCAGTTTTGTTTTACATATTTGTAATTTTTGAGGTCATTTCCTTTTGTTCTATATTCCAAAATACCTGTCACCTTCACTTTCAAACAGTCAGTTCCACCTATTAACTGCTGTTATTGTTGTTTATTTTTAGCAATGGCATTTTTACAGAATGAAAATTCTTCCCATGAAATTCAGGAATGAAAAAACAACACACCCTTCCAGATGTGGAGGAAATAAACCTCATCCTGCTCTTGAACTCCCTGAAATTTAAGTGATCTTCTTTTGTTTTCTGTCACTTTGCACCCCACCTGCTGTACTGTCTACTCCCACCCATTGGCCCAGCAGTGCAGATTTAGAGCACTTCCCTAAATTCACTTGCTGTCTCCAAAATGGCAGGTGGATGGCAGGTGCTGGGGGCTGGACAGTGAAGGGGATGAGGCATGTGTGTGTGTGTGTGTGCATTGAATTTGATGTATAACATTTTTAGTCAGCATTAGCAGAATGAAGAGGTGGCATGGTTGTCTCTGAATTAGTTCATCACTAGAACGTACTATCTGAAAACTAGCAACATTGATCCTTCTTACTTTATTGTTGCTATTCCTATTGCCAACTAAGATAATGAACATATGTGGATTTCACTATTTTTGTCTCTCAGCCAAGGCAAAGGAAGTTTCCATAAGGCTGGCAAGAAAGGACAAGCAGAATTCAGAAAGCCTCACTAGAACTGATTCTATTTGACAGGCTGGTCTTGTTCCCTCTTCTAACTTTTCACCTCTAGCAACAGCTGTTCGTTGTTTTACCTGTCATAATTTTCTCTTTTTAAGACAGGTAGGCTAATTATGCCAGGAGTGGATCAAAGGGGACAATCTTTAAGCAAATTTTAAATTAGCACGTAGGAGGAAATGAGATTGGTAATTTGGCCTCAAGTCTTGACCTTTCCTTTTTTTTTTTTTTTTCTTTTTGCTACATTTTATATCTCTAATTGTTGTTTTGGCTCTGTCATTGGTGATAATACAATTTCAAATAATCTCCAGTGTGCCAGGGTAGAGAAATGGAGTAGGAAATGATGGTGAAAATCAAAAGCCCATATGCTTTATGTTCTCCTACAAATAGACTTCAAGAACTTGTGTGGAAATAATTGCAAGAAAGTATAGATAGTCATATGCTCCTGGCCAAAAATCGTCCTTTTCTATCGGAGTACATTATTCTCTTCAAATAAGCAGCACATATGTGGAAGATTTGCCCTTAACAAGTTCAGATTGAGGCACTGACAAGAGAGAAAAGGTCACACCAATCAACTCCAATAATGGAGTAAATGAATTCCCTTAGTAAATCCTTCAGATAACTCCAGTTGCCTCTAGTTCACGCTCATATACAGCTATATTTAGAACTACAGAAATGCCAGTCTCCTTATTCATTCATTGAACACTCACTGAAAACTCAAGATTAGGACTAATAAATCCAGGAGTATAAAGACTAATAAAATGTGGTCCTTGTCCTCAGGAAGTTTGCACTTTTGTAACATTAGCATGGGGTCAAACTGTTTTTGATGCTTCATTAATAGTTTGAGAATCAAATGATTTTTTTACATTTGTATGAAATGGGATGATTTAGTCAATAAGTTTTGTGTGTGTGTGTGTGTGTGTGTGTGTGTGTGATGTCTAATATCTAGACGTCTTCAGCATATGGTTGTACAGGTTGTGTACTGAACAATATCTAGAAGTCTGCAGCATATGGTTGTGCAGGTTGTATACTATATAGTTCTGTGGACTTCCATCTATCCTGCAGTGTGCAGTGCAAAGCCACAGATGCATACATAGCATCCCTGAGCTTCTACTGTGTGTCAGAGGACATAGCGGTAAACATAGTTTCTACCTTCTTGGAGCTTGCATTCTAGTAGTTATACATGCAGACAATGAGCTGGCTTCTGCTATCAAATCCCATACCATTTTTCCAGTACCATTTTAAAGTATGTGGCTTGACAATCTTTTGATATAACCCATTATGAAAATGGGTATTAGATGTATACATGATAACACTGATCATTGAATTTACAACAATAGTTATGTTAGTATGCCCTTACTAAAAAATAAGTGAGAATCTAGTAGCTAAAGGCTAACCCATTGTATTTTGAAATCTTTACGTTTTATTTCTATAAAAAATGGGAAGTCTTTTAAAAGTGTGTTCCACATGCATCTTCCCTAGTAAACAGAGTATGCATGGCAGATTGAGAAGATCCCTCTTTGTACTGTGTACTTTGTACACAGTTATATCTTCTTATGAGGTATGTAAAGGTAAGGTAAGTAACCTGCAGTGGTGTCCCACTGGTTAGAAGGCCTGATTGCACTAGGGAAAGTTCTCATTAATTTTATGTTCAAGGTTTTTTTTGTCTTGCCCCTGACTCCCTGTCCAATCTCACCTCCAGCCACTCTACTATGATCACCCCACTCTCCAATTACACGAGCTCCGTGCAGTCACACAAGCAGGCCAAGCTCCCTCACAGTTCATTTGATTAAGCAGCAATATCCCTTCCCCTCTTCTCTATCTCCTCTTTGTCTTTCAGTACAGTTGAACGATCACCCTTCTGAAACAGTTTATATACCCTGCCAGCCAGGCTGGGTTAGGTGCCTGCTGAGTCTGCCACTCTGCACAGTTTTAGTGGACACCATTCTGACTGCATGCTGGAGAGCCCCTCCTCTTTTTCCAATAGTATCCTGACTATGCCTCTATGTACTTGCCACCCTGTTCTTTTATATTGCTTCCCAGCCTCTCTTGAGGGTAACTGCTTTGGGATCTGAAGCTGAGCCTTATTTCTACTTGCCAGGTATGAGGTGGATTCTCAATGGATAATTGTTTGAATGACAGCTTCATATGGCACAGCACATAATTTAGGCACCCCCGAGATATATAAGGCTGGAATTTCTCTCTTTGGATATGCTCAGATTGTTTACTTGCACATCTGGTGGGGTTTTTTTCCCTATTGTAATGCCTATCCTTCAAGTCATTGCTCCTATTCTCAGGGGCCATGCTGCTGGTCTCTTCGCAGATGTTCATTAGCACTAAAGAACACTACTCCTTGGCCTCTTTTCAGTTGCTATCTTCCTCCTCCTTCTGCCCCCTCCTCCTCCCCGCAGTCTGCTTCTCCCTCTTCGTTTTGTTCCTGTCCTTTTCTGTTTGCTTCTCGGCAGTAGGGGGCCTGTTTTTTAAACAATTGCCTGCTGAGAATGCACACTTTTAGAAGTCCACCTCAGATCTACGTTATATTTCCCATGATATTTATATGGTCAGTATTCTCTCAGTATTTGCAGTACTGTGCTCACTAAGACTTATTTTGAGGTGTTTAGTTATTACTAACCTCTGAGGGTGATGACTGGCAGCTGTGTATGTGAGGTTTATCTACAATTTTTAAATAGCAGTTCCTTTCTGAAGTGCGTAATGTCACCACTTCCCTTGCTTTCCAGGTTCTGTATTTTTAGGATTACACTTCATCATCCAAATCTAAATGTATCTGTGTATCTGCTAAAGTTAATGAGGTATAAGAGATTATTCAAAGGTCACATTACCTTCAACTGCAGGCACATTATCCTCAACTGTCATTTGTCCAACACTGATGAGAATCTGAGTCTTTTATGTAATTGCTCATGGCACTACCATTGCTTTCTATGAAAATTATGGAAGAGAGAAGCTTAGTTCTTTGTAGCTGCTCATTTCCTCTTAACTTTGTTAGTACTCACCCAGGAACCCTGCCACCTCTACACTGCCCGCACTGCTATAATACTTCACAAAACCATGATCATATTTGAAATGGAAACAACCTTGGGGAACTTTGTATTGGTAACTGTGATGATGGGAATTTGGAGCCCAGGTTGGAAGGGAGGATCTGTGAGAAAGGTGTGGAGCTGATAATTTTGTAATATTTAGAATAATGTAAAACCTGAGACTTTTTATACCCAGCTTCCCTCATTCTTAGGACAACAGTGCCCATATTGTTAGGTATTTTGCTCATCTATGATTATTTAGCTCAGAGTCAATGGCAAGCTTTTGTACTTACATGAAAGTTTTAAATGACATTGTTCTTCGTAAAAGAAAGCTACAAATTATGTAGATATTTTTGAAGTCTTGAGTAGTGGTTTCTAGCTAAGATTCCATGCCTATGAAGAAAGTTGGTTAAATGATTTCATGTGTTTTCAGCATGAACAAATTCCTCAGCCAAAGAAGCTGTAAATGAGAATTATTTAGTTTTAAAAGCTTAAAAAACACCTTCAAAGATCACTATAATTTAACAACCTATTAGGATGA
This sequence comes from Rhinopithecus bieti, assembly GCF_001698545.2. Lineage (NCBI taxonomy): Eukaryota > Metazoa > Chordata > Mammalia > Primates > Cercopithecidae > Rhinopithecus > Rhinopithecus bieti. Next base: position 231,582 of record NW_016811046.1, on the reverse strand, counting down.
ATTATTGAGCTATATCCTGCATCACAAAACCAATTTGGAAACTCAATTTAATGAGCTTAGCTGTCAATGTTTGCTAAATTAATTGGAAGATATTATATTTTCCCTTTCTTGAGCTGTGTAGACACAGCCCTTTTGGCTGGAACACACTTTGTTACTTATAAACCAATGAACTGAATTCTGATGAGGTCATGTTTTGACGTAGGATGAGGACAAATAGTAAACTTTCTTAAGAATTTTGGAAGATACATGAAAAGAGGCAGCCAACAGAGATGAGGACTGACTGCATGAAGTACATTGGAGAGAATAGACGTTTCTGCTGCTAAAAACTATTAATATATTATTTTATTTTATTATGAATTAGTATAACTAGGTACCACAGTAAATCAATGATCATAAAACTTTTCATTGTATGTAGTCAAAAATCAGAATTGACCCATATTTTAAAATCTTTCTATGCCTTCTCAGAGTCTGGTCATCATTTAAAATATCTGTGAGTTGCCTGATTCTTGTTGTTCATTAACTACTTTAGAATGACACATGGGATGCAGTGGTGAGCTTAGTGTTTTTGCAATATGTAGAGAACTTGTTACTGCCACATTTGTGATGGCACCAAAGCTGTCATGTAGATGTGTTGCAGTTGTATTTTTAGATCCAATGTTAATGTAATGTTTAACTGACAGCTGTTGAAATTTTGAACTTTTAAAGAGATTAAAAATTGTAATGAAATTGAGTCTTAAAATATTGTTTTGTTGGCTCAACTAGAAACACTTTCAAATGCATTTAGTTGAAACTGATGTAATGATCAATTGCCTACCTGTATAAACCCTAGTGCTGGAAACCTTATTTTAAAAACTCTTGTTTCAAATTACAAAACCTGTAACTAGGAGGTTTGTATTCATTTCGTTGTGTGCATATGAGTACAAGAGTCTAAACTCATTTTATATAACCTACATTTAAAAGCAGTCCTAAAAATTCTAAATTCTAAATTTCCTCCACTGCGCCTGGCCAATTCTAAATTTCCTAAAAATTCTCAATTTTATTTGTACATTATAATATGAAGAGGAGAGTTATTCTATATATTTCAAATGATGCATAGCGTGGGCAAATAACGAGACCTCCTCTCTACAAAAAGTCAAAAAATTATCCTGGTGCGGTGGCACGTGACTGTGGTCCCAGCTATTTGGAGAGCTGAGGTGGAAGAATCACTTGAGCCCAGGAGGTCGAGGTTGCAGTGAGCTGTGATCACACCATTGCACTCCAGCCTTGGTGACAGAGACAGACCTTGTCTCAAATAATTAATTAATTAATTAAAATAAAATGATGTAAAAGAATAATTTTAAATGAGAGTTGCTTTGTTTTTGTCCATTTTTTATTTGTGCTTGATAAGAAACAATGAGATAGCAATCTAAGCTGTTGATAATTCCCAGAACATTCCTTTAGAGTGCTCTAGGCAAAATTATACATAATTGGTTACAAGGGGCCTTCTGATCAATTTAAAATGCCTCTGTTTAGGTTCATTCTGTTTAAATTCAAATTCACTAGGGAATAAGTCATGTATACCTTTGTAAAGTTCTTAATTTAGTGCCCAATTCCTTGTCAATGTTCAAAATTCATTTACTATTACTGATCATAGTAATGAGTCATTCGATTTTACACATTAAGAAAATATTTTCAAGGTCAAACTTTATATTATTTAATACAATGCTTTGTTATTGATCAGATTTTTGATCACAGAATAGAGAATGAGTGAATCTATAAAATGATATCTTTCCTATATGAGTATGTCTAACAAGCATATCCATTAAAGAGTATTTATTATAAAGCAAATATACCATGGTAGCATTTAGCATATTAAACCACAAAGAAATTATGAGTTAGCATGAGAAGTGGCAACATTGCTTATTTATATTCTGACAGATTTGTCTTTTAAGAATTGTTCATGAGGTAATTTTATTTTTGATGATCTTTATGTATAATGATAGAACATAGATGTTTTCTTCTGCAGCCTATGAAGGATGCATTTTTAATAGCCTCACAACGTAATATTCATATTGGTTGTCTAGTTTTTAGCGTTCTTTGGCAAAATTATGATTTTAGGGCATAAAAAATAGGATCAGTTTTCCAGAGATAAACACAGGGGAAGATAAGAGGTTTATTTCCTTTTAATGTTACCATCATCATCAAAATGTATTGCTTAATATTTATTTATTGACTTCCTCTACTATCTGGTCCAGAAACAGGCTATTAATTATGGAACACATGCCCATAAAAACCTATATGAAATCTCATGTAACTGAAAAATTTTTTAGTAGATAGTGAGAATACCTACAAAAACATGCTAAATACTATCTATAGGTATTCCAGACTTTTAGTTACTCAGAGGCAAGAAATATGTGGTCCCTACATTTATTAATATGTATGTGTACTAGTTTCCCCATATATCCTAAATATTTGATTAAAGGCTGTGGACATGAACATTATAAACACAAAATACTACATGTGCTTTTGCTCAGATAGGACTTTTATATTTGTTTTAGAAAATCAATAAATAAACAAAACAACTGCAGAATCCACTTACAAAGCTGGTTTTGGAGAAGTCGAACTCCATCTCAAGGATTATCTAAAGCAGGTTCTAAGGGGCCAGTGAGCAGCCTGAGCAAATGCACTTCGATTAGGCGAAAGGGTGCTGAGTTTGTCTCAAACTCTGTCAATATTCTCTGAGAGAGAGCTAGCAAAGAGCAACAGCCAAAAACAGGAAGTAAATTGAATTGCTACTTAAACAAGCATTATTGATATTATCCCTTTAAAAATCCATGAATTTATTTGCTGATGAGGACAGTCCTAAAATGCAACATAAGTAGAATATACAATCTGATATCTCCAGTAAGAAAAAATTAAATCATAATCATAACAACTAACATGGAGCTTGAACATTTGGCGTCAACTCTTTTAATTGACAGATAAAAAATACTTGACCCTAAAGCAGTTTCATCACTTATTCAAGGGTCACACAGTTAAAAAGGGGTAGATGAAGAAATGAAACTAAATTTTACCTTTCCTCCATTGTACCCATTGCCATATTTCCCCAACTCCCCAGGATAGCTCCAATTTACATGTTACTGTTTTCCTAGTATAGTTGTAAGTAGTTATCCTACTTACTCTGTGCCTGGTTCGATGATAAATAATCCTATGACCACATCAAATATCAAATAATGTAATAAATATGAAATATAGGGAAAAGAGAAAAGAATAAATTATGTAACAGTGGGTGAGAAAGATTCGGAGGTGATGAATGGATAAATAAAAGCAAGAAAGTAAAACAGAAAAAGCTTAGAAAGAGAATAGAAAATTTGGGGGGAAAACAGGATAGAAATAGGTTGATTTCAAAACATGGAGGAGAAAAAGGTATATAAATTATTTGTAAATTTAAGAATGCAGGTTTCTGAGTCATAAGGATCCTAGGTTCAGCCTCCCATGTTTTATACGCATGCTACAAATTCATGATTAAGTGAGATTTCTGAGATCTTTAATTAGAAAAGAAACCACAAGTAAATTGTGGAAACATCCACAGCTAAGTGATACTCCAAAAAGCAGTCATTTTAAATGATTTGCTCTAAATCTAAGCAGTTTCTATGCAAGTGGCTAAGGTATACTTGGAGATTCCTTTAGCAGTAACTGCAGGCATTGGCAAGCCTAATAAATATTAAACTGAAATATATGTCCTTATATCACTCAAATATGGTGGTATATATTGCTCCCATAAAAAACTGGGAAGTCGGCCGGGCGCGGTGGCTCAAGCCTGTAATCCCAGCACTTTGGGAGGCCGAGACGGGCGGATCACGAGGTCAGGAGATC
>NW_016811046.1:215608-227215 GCF_001698545.2 Rhinopithecus bieti | reverse complement strand
AAAAAAAAAAAAAAAAAAAAAAAAAAAAAAAAAAAAAAAAAAAAAACTGGGAAGTCTATGGTTGATTTGCTCATTTCTGTTTCTGCCACTGAATCTTTTCTCTATACCCTGCCAAATCTTTGCAAGAAAAACTTGACATTAAACTCCATAACAAATATTGTTCATAGAAGTTCTTGGATCTGAGAATTGTAGTTCAGTATTCATTTTGTTGTGACATTTCATTTCTTCAAACTTAGAGGCAGTGTGCCAAATATTCACCATTTATTATTCATTTGCTACTTTTTTATTGCCCTTCCTCTTATTTTGAGTGACTTTTCTTCCTCTTAATTCTCCTCTCTTAAAATCTCCTTTATCTTCTTCCGCTTTTCTATTCCATTTCTACCCACTTTCCACCCTTTGATAATTGAGCCCATAAGGGCAATGTATTGGCTTCAGAGAAGAGCAGTGGGCCCAGAGTGATGCTTTGAGGGACCTGCACTGCCAGTCCTGCTGAAGTCATCCAAAGTCCACAGCCAGTGTTAGATATTTCCAAGACCATCAGTAAAATGACATTATCCTAACCTTACAGGAAATAAACCATGGCAAATAATATTTTATAATGACAAATGTATTGTTTAAATTGTTAACCATTTGTGGATGAGAATCGTTCTGATTATACATTTTTCACCTTAATTCTTATAAATGTAGCAACAATATAAAGAGTTTGTAAAATAAAAGGAAAACACTCAGCCACCTGCCTATTATTTTTAGAAAATGACTAATATGTTATATGCATTCTTTTCCAGTGTTTTAAAGTAACATTTTTAATTACAAAACACACACACACACACACACACGCACACACACTGTAGATAAAAAGAAAAATGAGGAAAAGTAGAGAGAGGAAAAATGAACATAAGCATGGCGTTATTTCCAAGAATTGGGAAGTCTCAGAAGCTCAAGCCCACACCCAGAGGAAGAACGCTGAGTAATCTTAAAAACTTAGACCAGTGGGTCTCAAATTTGAACATGCATCAGGATCACTGAGGGGGAAGGAGACTGCTAAATACTGATGGCTGGGCACCATCCCCCAGAGTTTCTGATTCAGTGTATCAGGGGCCCAAGAATTTCCATTCTCTACCAGTTTCCAAGTGCTGCTGCTGCTGCTGGGAAGTGACTCCTGAACTCATTCCAAATAGCAGATTTATAGGAAGATTTCATCTGTCTCTGAGATGGAGATGTCCTTGATTTGCTATTTTTCTTACATTTATCCATAACCATCAATCAAGTTTGAGGCAGTCCTTACCAATTTAATAACAATACCTTAGTATTTGTGATTTGTATACTTGTTAAAGAATACTTTAAAACCAGAGAGATGTTGTCATTATTTCTATTTTGTAGGTGAAGAAATTGAGACCTGATGTACTGGTTGTGAGACCTGGAATAGAGCTCACTTTTCTTCCTTCTGGTCTATGATTTTTCCCAGCTTGTCAGGTTGCCAAAGGATCGTGCCCAGGGTAAGGGAACAACAGGCTGCCCATGTCCAGACTGAAAGCTCACCACAATGAAAAGGTCTTGGCTGGACATCCAGTCCATGGCATCAGAAAAGCTTTTAAGCTGACTCGGTAGCTTGAACTGTCACAGAACTATGCAATATGACAAGGAAAATTCAAGCTTGCAAGAAGCATTAAAGGGGTTGCAAGACTGGCTAGGAGACAGCCAACAGCACTCATCAAGGGACCCGGGACAATGATAATGGTAGTTGAGAATGCGTCTCTGGGGTCACACTGCCCAGATTACCAGCTCCTTGCTGTACATGCTGTGTACCTCACCACCCTAAGACTCCACTTCTAGAACTGCAAAATGTGTCTAACAACATACCTACCTCAATTGAGTTTTTCTGAGAAATAGCAGTTCAGGAAATATGTAGTGTTAGCTCTCAAGGCACATGAAGTAGCACACATGCCTTTCATTTGGTTTTATCTCCACATTACCTAATACGATCATGATAATGATCATGTAGTAGACACTTAAGAAATAGCAGTTGACCATCTTGGTATTAGACTGTTGATATTAGTATGTCTGCATTTCTATCAAACTATTACTCTTTCACATTGGATAAGGTATATTGCTTCCAAATCATGGTTTGATTATCAAGAAAGCAGGACTGTAAAATTACATTCCTATCATCTGTCTTTGACTATGAACATAGACATTTCAGTTTGGATTCATCTTGAAGCTGGCTGCTTGAGCATCAAGGTTTGTAAGGCTGTGAAAGGAGACCTTCAATATGTGGATTGCAGGTGAACTGAGAGCACTCATTCAGGAGTTGATAATAGCTGGTTGTGTAAAAGTCTCCCAGATTGTCTAAATTTTAGCTCATATCAAAACTTGCAAATGTTTACCTAACATACCTAGACATTGAGAGGAGGCATGATTACAAAATGCAAATAAGTAGGACTCGGATTTATTCACTCACATGACCACCTACTATGCCTGAGCTGTCCTTTTCTACTGGGACCAGCACACAGGCCCCTGGCACAGCCCTTGACCTCAATGACCTCAGTCTGGTGTGCAGAACCTTGTTTTGTATATCTGATGGCTCAGACACCTGAAGACTGTGACCCTAAAGTATACTTCTCTAGTTTCCTGCCTACTGGTGAGATGGTTGTTGTGCTTGCCAGGGTAGCAAAGATAATTTCCATTCTCACCTCCCTGGATTGCATTGATGCCAGCACAGGGTATTCCAAAGTATTCACTGATAGAGGCCTCTAATCACAAATTACTGCACATGTCCAATGTACTTGAATTTTTCAAAGATGGTATGTATCTATCTTTCTGTGTATCTCTGTATATGTGTGCACACATGTGAACCACCAAGACTTTTTTACGGTACCAGAGTGTTATAATTAATGAGGCAGGGCAAATCATGTTAAGAAAAATACCACCTGACTGCCTTCTCAATATGTAAGCCTTGGAAAAATGTTTATGTTCATACATAGCACAAGTCAGAGTTTTAAGATCATAGTATTTGTAAGTTTAAAAGCTTGAATTTAAAAAGGCAACAAAAGAAATAATAAATTAAATTTGCCTGAAGGCAAATACAGACTTTGCCACTTACTAGATGTGTACCTTCTAGCAAGATTACTGCTTGTATCCCAAGAAATGGAAATATTTGTCTCACATTATTGTTTTAAGGAATCCATGAGCCATTGCAGACAAAATGCTGCCCATAGTGCTGGCGAGCAGTAGACATTCCATGAAAAGTGTTTTTATCATTGTTTATTCCCCGTACTCCCTCACAAGCACTCAAGATGTTTGTAATTTTAAATTAGGTTGTTGGATAGTCAGTACTTTAACGCATTGGAATGAACCCTTAGTAGTATAATTTTAAATACTATGGTATGGAATTAAAGGAGATATATAGACAGATGTGTCATTTTTTTTAAATGAATGAAATTCAGGGTGGCTGCAGTGGTAGGATGCACAACTCTAACCTAGTGTGTGTATCATATGCACCTTCCTACAAATTACACTATACATGACCACACTAATGTGAACATTAATTTAGCAAGCTCTCCACTTTTGCTCATTTTGACTCTTCATCTAGAATGTCTCCTGTGTTTGATTGTTAAATTATACACCTTCTTTATACCCTCTCCTCCACAGCGCCACCTTCTCTGATTCCTATAAACAAGCAGACAGCACATCACACCTCTAGTACTGTTTGTCTATTGTTTCATATTTGTGTTCACAGTTATCTCAATTATATTCCAAATTCCAAAAGGCTACCTTTATATTTGTTCACCCAAAGCACAATCCTGGGCTGAAAATAGGTAATATTTTAAACTGTAATTTTTTGGACAAAAGTTAGTGACTACAAACCACCACCACCAACAAAAAAAATAAGCATTTCAAAAAAGTTCTTAGAGGAAAAGAAAGTGAACTTCTGAAAATAAGATTAGTAAATCAGGTAGAATTTTGAAGGTAACATTCTTGGTTTCCTGGACAAAAAAAATTTCAAAATTTGTTTGCTTATCTACCATCTTCTTTCTGTGATATAATAAAGAAAAAGAAAGGATTTAAAGCAAGCGTGAAAGACTAAAGCCATCAGCTTCACAGTAGTGCAAATCTTCACAGGGGAAAATGCAGAGATGTGTTTCAGTCTCAGAAGAGACTTGGGGAACTTCTGTGAATAAGTGAATTAGGTTCTGGAGTAGAGGCTCTCCTACAAGGACCTCCAGGAACAGACTCAGAGCTCTTTAATAAGTATTCCAGGGAGTCAGGCTTTCTTGGAAAAAACAAATTAGTGTGAGAAGCCAGTACTGTGCAATTTCAGTTTTAAAAATAGCCAGTATTGTTAAGGCTGCTGTGTGCATGAGAGAAAAAGAAAGTCTTTGTTAATTTTCGTGTCGGCTTCCACATTAAAACAGAGAAGCTCCACTGAAATTCTTGCCTGGCCAAATACTGCAAAGGTTATAAGGTTCGTATCAATTAGAATCACTTTTGGTCCTTCCAATGACAAACTTTTGGGAGGGAAGAGGTTATGTCCCCTTTTAAGACATCAGTCTTTCAATAAAGGACAGGCGAGTGATGGCTCTGCCTCTTTCACTTAGGACCAGAGCTGTGCCTCCCTGTCTGTTTCAGCTTTTCATTTGCCTAATTGCCCTGGGAGGCTGGCAGGGACGTTCCCTGCAACCGTGGCTCTGCTGACTGCAGAGACCCTACCTGACACTCTAAGTTGGTGCGTCAGCATTTTAGGTTGAAATGAATGAAAAATCAATCAGGATGACTGCAGTGGTAGCATGCACAACTCTAACCTAGTTTGTTCATAATTGTCAACTATTCACCGTAGACCCAAGCAGTATTTAAGATGGTAAGTGAATCTGTAACAAATGTGCTGCTTCTGCTTAATCGGGCACTTTTTTTTTGTCCTCTTTTCTATTTGGAACAAGCAAGTCTAACCTGCTTAGGAAGCCACATGTAAAATGAATGATGATGTCAAGTTTCATGCAAATATTATCTGCCCTGGCTTCAGATTCAATTTCTAATTAGACCAAGTGATAAATACTCATATAGAGACATAACACATTGCTGTTTTATTAACTTGTGTTGCAAATTCAGAGGCTTAAATTTTTTTAAGGGTCTGTTTATGTTTTTGCCGCATCTCTTTGTTACTTGCTGTAATTCTCTGTATCAAAACTACAGTGTTTTAAATTTCTAGATTTACAGTTCTGCAAAGATAGAGTTAAACACTATTTGGACTCTGGCTGCATGATGGTAGCTGGAACTGTTCAAAGCTGTCGTCTTCAGCTCTCAAAGGCAGCTACAGTAACTTTCTGAACAGATTGGGTTAAATATTTTTACAGACCATTTCTATGATGATAAGGCGGTAATAAGTTGTGCAGTGCAACACTCCAAAGGGCTCCAAATCTCACAAGCCTCTTTATATGTGATGCTCTCGCAGTGAAGAAGATTCTTTGGGCTATAAAGATGAAGAGTCTACTTCTTCTGGTGCTGATTTCAATCTGCTGGGCTGATCATCTTTCAGACAACTACACTCTGGATCATGACAGAGTTATTCACATCCAAGGTAAGGAAACACAGCTTCTCTTATCAAAGCCTAATTAATTTCAAGTTACTTAGAGTTGAGATGCTGGGCTAGTGTTTCTTAATTTTAGTTCTGCTGCATTGGCTTTTTCTTTCCCTTTCTGCCAATTGGCAAACGTGTTCCCTGGCTTTTGAGCACTATTGCATTACAGTAGAGTTAAGAATTGGGGACAATTAAAGTTGAGTACCTTAAGAATGTCCAGCTGCAGTGAGTTGGTGTAATCGTTCAAGGCTGTCAAGTGCAGTTGCTACCTTCAAGTAAAATGGAGGGCATAAAGTTCATTTAAATGCAAGTCAGAGAGAGTAATTAGGAAATAAAAAGATATAAGGTCATTCTGTTACAGTAACTGTTTAATCATTAAGAGAAACAGTATAAATAAAATGAAAATTAGACAAGCTATTGTCCAGGAAAAAGTACTTTACCCTCTTATAATCTGCTTCAGTAAAGCTTTAGCTCCTATAGACCAATACATTGCCCCTCCACATTTCTGTTCAGCTCAGCTGAATCCTAAGCCTGAGAGCTGTAGCAAGATTTGAGGCTGCAGTACAATGCAGCTATTTCCTCGGTCCCAGCTTCAGATGAGGGACATCCTGCATTAAAAAAGCTGAGACTTATGCAATAAGAGGAACAGTTCTCTCCTTGCCCTTGGATGCTGAATAATTTAAAAAGGAATTATAGAACTTAACAGTTTAAGCAGATGATGACAATTTTACATAAATTCAATTGGGGTACCAGAGGCATGATAAGTTTGCCAAAAGACATAAAACTCTAAGTTATATCTTCAAGGTCAAAAGCGTAGCCTCAGTAAACTGCATTCACTGTGAAAAGTATGACTTGTGAAGGTCAAATAATACTGTAAATCTGTCTAGAAGTATTTTCCTGTACGTATTATGACTACCAAAATAGAATTCTGAATTTGTCTATGTCCAGCTATTTTAGACACATCTCTTTTAGTTGTGTTTGCTTTCAACAGCTTTATTTTTTTCTCTGTTGAACTGAGAAAAGAAATTGTAATCATAAATTTTACTCTGCAAGCTGCTGACTCAGCTGTTTCTGTGCTATACTGTAGAATCAGAGCTGTTTCCCAAAGACCATATGATATTTACATGTATAAATTTCTAATAAGGAATAATACCCTTTTACCTTCTAGTGACAGAATTCAATTCAGCCAAAATAGTAATACTTAGTCATTATTAATAATACCAGTTTTATATCCAATGCAATAGAAACTTAAGCCGAGGTTTCACGTTATTAGATGACAGATACCAAGGGTGTATTATAAACTGTGTACAAACCATTTAATCAAAATTGCACTCAGAGTATGAGACCAGTATTTTTAAAATGTACTAACATTTGAAAAATTACTCCTATAAGTCATAGTCAAGTTATCTCAGGCAGGAAAGCTTCCATTACTCCAGCCTTTCCATTCCCATCTCCTCTGTTGAAATTTAGTGCAAAGGGATTTCTGACTCAGAATATCAGGATCATCCAGATTATTTGCATACACTGTCCACATTTTTAAAAAGGCTTGATAGTCCACTTCATTTTAATTGTAAATTCATATTCTTAGAAAGTGCAGGCTTGCCTCGAAGAGTTGCTAAAGAGCTTTCAAGTAATAGAACTCTATTTGGCTTGTGGAAATTTAATGCTGAAATGTGATTTGAGTCATAGGATTATGATATTATGCCCATAAACCAAATACCTGCTCTCATTACTTTTTTCCCAACAATTTTTTGTGATAGCATTCAGATTGAATTTTCAAATCCCATAGTTCTTCAGAGAAACTGCTTCCAAGTGACCTTCCATAATTCCAGTTGTCTTTTACAATGCAAAAATAAATCAGATAGCACAAGAATCAACAAAGCAGATTACCTACTTGCTTCGTTGCTTACTTGAAATACTGCATATTTTCTTATATTTCAAACTTTTATTTATCAAACATAGCCAGAAGGAATTTTAGGGAGCTGAAATCCTCACAAATTTTTTGAAGAATTTAGTCAGATGATTAAATTAGCTATCTCAATCTCAGATTCTTGAATGGTACTCGATAAGCATTGTAGTGAGTTCTTCTTGTTAGTGAAGAAAAGTAGTTGAAAATTCAACTGTTAGTGTAAAAACATTCTTTTACTCTCTCCCATTTGTTTTTTTTGTTTTTTTTTTTTTGTTTGAGAAGGAGTCTCGCTCTTGTCGGCCCAGTGCTGAGTGCAGTTGTGCCCGGATTCCTCAGCTCAGCTGCGAGCTGCCGTCTCCCGGTTGTTTACGCCATTACTCGGGCACGCCTCTAGCCTCCGCGAGTAGTGCTGGGACTGGAACATGCCGCCCCCACCTTTTTTGTTTCGTCGGATTGTCGCCTGGCTTACGTGTTTTTTGTATTTTGTTAGTAGATGACGGTGGTTTCACCATATTCTAGGCTGCAGGATGGTTCTCGGTCTCCTGAACCTCGTGATTCGGCCTTCCCCGTGTTCTTCCTGTCCGTCTCGCTCCCAGAAGATGCGTGGGATTAGCGAGGCTTGAGCACCGTCGCCGCGGCCTGTACTTCTCCCTGTTTTTGATTAAAATTTCTATTTATAGATAGCCAGTTCCCGAGGTCTGACAGAATTGGGGGAAAATAGCGCAAATCATCCTCAAATTCTTCTTGGCTGCCTTGATACAGATGCTCAACATTTTAATGATACATTTTTGAGTTCCATGTGTATGAGTTAGTTAATTATTTTTCTGAAGGCCTCCTCATAATTTTGTTGGGAGAGGTTTTATAGAGATATAGACACACAAAAAAAGTTTAATCTGGATATTAAAGAGAGAGAGAGAGAGAGAGAGAGAGAGAGAGAGAGAGAAGGGAAAAAAAGGCAGATGACCAGGAAAGAAAATAGCAAGTGTAAATCCCTATGCAAAGTGTTTCTAGTGAAAACATTTCTCTGGTAATGAAAAGAAATCTCTCCCAGCTTCCCATGGAAAAGACTTAGCTTTAGATAAAAGTTCACATGCACTAATCCATTTCCTTTCATTTTTCATTGAAATGATTTGGTCATACAGGAAAGCAAACTTCATTTGTCCACAAAGTCTACTAAAAATATGCAATCAAGATATTAGCTTGTATACAACATACTGTCCTCAATGTAGGCAATAGTTATCTTCTCAAATACTTCTACAGGAAGAGGGGCCACTGTTAATACCCTCTCTATACTCTAAACGAATGGATTTTGTTCCTCATGTCACAATGTGGCTACTTTACTTTTAAATCCTTTGAAACTTGAGACCATTAGGAAGAGTTTTATATGGAGTATCAAATCACACAGAAAGAATAATATTTATAATATTTGTATCAGGTCCAAAAACTTTGTGTAGTCTTTCAACTACCAGTAAAATTTCAGAGAAAGAATACACTCTTTAAAACACAACTTTTTAGAAGACATTTACAGATAACAGAGAAATGTTATGACCATTTGCCCATTAACCAATATACAAAGCAAAATAGATGAACACGTAACTGCTTGACTTCATCAAGGTCAGAGTCAGTGCTTCCTGCATCTGGTGTTCAAGCAGATGTCTTCTGATGACAAGTTTGAGCCTTTCCTGTAATGCCACTAGCTAGCTTAGACCTTGGAAAATTTACTTAATCTCTCCAAATCCCAGTTACCCCTTCTGTAAAATTGGGCCTAATGCCTGCTTATTCTGTAGAGCTTTGTGAGAATTAAATGAGAAAATATGTGGAAAGTGTTTAGTACAGTGCCTGGTTCCCAAGAGCCAATACTTATCCAGGTGGTTGTTATCATTACGTTTATTTCTTCCTCCCTGTTATGGAAAATTGATTTTTAAATAGAAAACAGACTACAAATACTGGTCAAAAAAATTCATGCTTTTCGAAGTACATTTGTTAACAGAACCGTATCATCACCTTAGTTCTAATAAAGTAAACATTTTATAAGTTCTTTGCTTTGCCTTCTTTAATTTCACAATTTAAAATTTCCCCGTTCATATTATTTCTATTTTAATTTTAATTTTTTGAGATGGAGTCTTGCTCTCTCACCCAGGCTGGAGTACAATGGCTCAATCTGGGCTCACTGCAACCTCCGCCTCCCAGGTTCAAGCGACTCTGATACCTCAGCCTCCTAAGTAGCTGGGATTACAGTTGCCTGCCACCAAGCCCTGCTAAGTTTTGTATTTTCAATAGTGACGGGGTTTTGCAATGTTGACCAGGCTGGTAACTCCTGACCTCAGGTGATCAGCCCACTTCAGCCTCTCAAAGTGTTAGAATTATAGGCGTGAGCCACCGCGCCTAGGCTCCCCAGTCACATTAAACATTATCTGACCATTTTTACTTTCCTGGTAGAAACTAAAGCTTTCTAAACATAAATAATATTTTCCCTTAATGTACTTACTATGTGAGCACAGATCCACTACTTTAAATTTTTGTAAGGAAGAACAAGAGGAAGTCCCAGAAATGAAAACCGTGTCCTTCTATTTAATAAGTAAAAGTAATGGTCACTTTTGTCAACAAATAAAACAAGTAGATTTGCTTAAAGAAGAAATTGCCACAAGTTTGTGTCTGTAAGTAAAAAAAAAAATAATGTCTATCCAGAACCTCTGGCAGAAGTGCACACTCCTCTCTCAGCTTACACTGTTCCTCCTCCTGCTGTGTGTCCTGAACCCACCTTCCCTTCTTCAAATCTGGCTCAGTCCTCACATGGGCTTCCTGCTAACATGCCTCCCTCCCTCATTAGATTGTCTCTCAGCTTTGTAACTAACTCTAACTATAGAGCAGTGCCAGGCACATAGTGGGTGCTTAATATATGTTTGTTGATTAAGTGAGTGAGCAAATGAATGAAGAATGTAATGAGATACTTCTAAATTGTCACTACGATAATGAGCATTTGTTGAATGCTGTGACATCACTGGCATTTAGCAGCACGTGACACATTGTGTTCACTTAATGAACATTAGCTAGATGACTGCTTTCACTCCGTAATGTTGGCATCAGCTAAATCATAGTTCACACAGTTTAAGAACTTAAAAGGACTTTGGTAGAGATGGTCTAGACCAATCTTCCAATTCACGAATGAAGAAATCAAGACTCAGAGCTTTGCATTGCTTGTCCCAGGCTACCTGGCTGATAAAAGTCCATTTATCTGGCTAACCCCTTCCTTTTCGTCAAGTCTGGGCTCATTTCTCACCTTTTTAATGAAGTCATCCTGACTACTGCAATCTGTCCCCCGCTGGTATCCTAATTTCTCTCACCCTTCTTTTCTTTCTCTCTGTAGCAATGGCTGTATACTCTACTTATTTTTATGTAATTGTTTGTCATCTGTCGCTACTACAAGAATATTGAACAGCTTCGCGAAGGCAGGAATCTTTGTCTGATGTATCCCAGTCACATAAACCCAATAACTGGCACATAGTAGGTGATCAATACATGTTTGCTAAATAAATCCAGGACCAAAATCCATCCAGTTATTTTTTCTAATCAAGTTTTGGTTCAGCCTTTCCAAATCCCAGGGAAATATTTTCAATTCATGGAATGAGAAGCAGCAGATGAACATGAGAATTATGAATTTGGGTAGCAAATTTTGTTTGGTCTTGTGCATGGCTCCCACATAACATGCAGCATCTGATACTCCATGAGAGTCCACCAAAGCCAGGTTGCAGCAATCTTCCTCATGCATGTATGTAGCTTTGAAGAGTATTGGATTTACGTTTGGTCACTGCAGTGCTATCCTGTTCCTTATGTAATAACTGCAGAGTTGGGATTTGGTGGTACAGAATGTATCACAAGGAGGAGGTGAATTTAATAATGTATGATCACAAACCATCTGCAGAGCCAAAGTTTAATGGAAGAACTGGATACGTGTTAGTTAGTCTTAATTTTCTCTCTCCCACCTAAAACTTGTTTGAACTCTCTGAGTCTGTTTGGAAAAGTTAATTCAATTTATTTTTGTCTTTTTGAGGCAGAATATCTTATTTGCAGTCACCAATGCAAAACCTACAAATACCAGGAAAATATCTACAAATATTTTATAAAT
>NW_016811046.1:206686-215371 GCF_001698545.2 Rhinopithecus bieti | reverse complement strand
AATAATTCTGTCTAAAACTAATAGCTATAAAACATCAGAGAATTCCATCATGGAATTATAAAATTAGCACACCATCCATATTAGATAACTAAATCTAAAATTTCTTACCAATTTACCAGAGGGCATGAAGCCAAAAATGATAATAAGAACCTACTGCATTAAACATAGGCTTGTCATTTGATCAAACTTGGAATATCACCATATTAATATAATAAATAAGCTTAAAAGTAAAGAGCAAAAGTATATATGTAGGAATATACATACATATGTAAAAATACTCATATATTGCATCCATGCATATACACTCATAGACAGCTTATTTATTCAACAAATGTGTTAGGCACTTATGTGGAAGCATTAGGAATATGACGACAAAACATACAGTGTCTGCCTTCAACAGCTTATAGTCTAGTGAAAGAGACAGTCATTACTAAGAATAAAGAGCTATTAATCATGGTAACAGAAATACATATTTTCTTACCAACTTTGCTTCTGTCAGTATGCATAATTGCTAGCCCATGTCCTAGTCTTCTTTGCATTTGTGTGTCCTTTTGAGAAAACAGAATTTAGCCGTTTGCTGAACATTGGCCATCTCCATGCAAAACACTGGGTTATTCTCTGTGGAAATATAAACCATCTCTTCAGTGTGCTTACTGACAATATTATCAAGGCAACAAGCAAGCAAGAAAAAATAAAATAAGTGTCAAATGAAGGTGCAAATGTAGAGAAAAGAGTAATTAGTTACCAAACTAAAAGAGCTTACTATTTAGAACTTTGAACCATATCCATTAAATGTTTAATCACTTAATAGAGCTGAACTCATAAAATACATCTTAAGAATATTTCTAAACTTGATATTGAAAAATCTAGAATGCTGAATTCTATATTATTCTGTGAACTATTAAAGCAATATAGTTCTATAATATTTCCAGGTATAAAAGCTTATATTGAATAATCTTTGCAGGTAGCAACAAATTCATACTAAACAGACATTGCTTTCCCTGTGTCATCCTTTGTGCTGTAATCAGCATAGTATGTGTGAAGCCAATGATTATTTGGAAACTCTCCCAAATACCAAGAAAACTCCATTAAATAGTGAAGCCTTTCTCTTTGGTTGCAGCTCTGCAAAAACCTTGACTCAGCTAAAGGACTAACTATAGCTTAATGGCTTAGTGTTACAGTGATTTCAACATGATGATGCTCTGATTTTACCAAATATCAATAAATAATAGCTTTAGATTATTTATTGATTATGTTCTTTATTTTAAGTGAAAAGTGGAAAATTACCATCTTAGAAGAGTCTTCGAATACAAACACCAAAATGCTAACAATTTAAAATATTCAATCAAGAGGTTATCACACTAATAGTATCTAGGGGAGAAATGAAATCTTTTTAAAAGAAATATTCTTATTTCCAATGAAAACATTAAAAACATAGGAAATTATTCAAAATAAAATTGCTTCAAAAATATTTTGTGTATTTTGTGTTGTTACAGTACACTAGCCCTAGACTTGTCTGCCTTCAAGAATGATTATCAAGTAGTCAGTACAAATGGTACCATTTTAATCTTGGTTTAATTCAACATGTTGGTTACTTGACTTCACTGTTAGTCAGTGACTAGTCACCACATCTAAGGTGGGTGGAGTAATTTTTTACATGCTTGGGGATTGTGCTGTGGAGTGTATTGAACAAAATAAGTTAAATAAGAATTCTGCCTACCTTTTCCAAACACTGTCTACTCGAAAGAAAAACAGACATTTTGGATTTGGAAAACCCAGAAAGGCCGTAATCCATCATGTATAAAACGAATGAAGTATGTTAGAACAAGAAGCATTTTACTACAGTCAAGAATGGAGATTCAGTAAAAAAGTAGGAACAAAGAGTCCTATCTTATTTCTAAAGAGGGATTGAAAGTTCAAATTAAAAACGCTTTGAAAATATACCCTTGAAGGGAGGAGATTTCCACTTCCAGCTGATTCTATTTGAAATGTTACTTCCCTCCCTGCTTTAGCTTGTTCCTGGAAAGCATTGGAAATTACGTTTGTCTTTTTGGCTCAGAGTTACTGAAGGGTAGAGAAAGAGCAGGTAAAAGGAAAGACATGTAAGTCAAAGATATGTGTAATGTAGCCTTTACACATTACAAGATATATGACACAAATATATTTTCTTTGTAGATGACTATATTTGTTCAGAATGATTTCATGATTATCTATGACTAATAATATTGCTAGCAAAAAATAATGAACACTTTTATACAAGGCTTTTTGTTCTCTTTTTTTTTTCTTTTTTGGTTTCTTCAGCACAGAGAGGTAAATTATAAAGTTTTAAATTTTCAAATTTTCTTCTCCAGTATTATATGGGTTATGAACAATTACTTCTTACTTTATCTTGAAAAATGTTGTCAATTATGCTGTCAGGCTTTAAATCTGCAAAAATCTGCATATGATTATATTTATATCCTCATTTTGCTTTGACTTTTATCACAGTCGTTAACAAAGGGTCTTAATAGCTTAAAGTATCGAAGTACTGAAAAGCTGATTAGATAGTTAATGCTTCCTTTAAATGTTTCTGTACAAACAGAATACCTTATTCTAAAAGATGCATATAGTAACAGCATCTTATAGACTTCCCACAATATATTAAAATCAAAGTGTGTTCCAAACTAAAGCTTCTTGAACTTCGACCTTTCTTCTTATAACTCATTATTTGGCTAACGTACATAATTGAATAAATAAATGAAAATAAATGTGCATATAAATAATAAATATAAAAGTTCTTTTTGGCAAGGCACAGTGGCTCACATCTATAATCTCAGCACTTTGGGAGGCCAAGGATAGCAGATCACTTGAGTCAGGAGTTCAAGACCAGCCTGGCCAACATGGCAAAACCCCGTCTCTACTAAAAATTCAAAAATTAGCCAGACCTGGTGTCTCATGCCTGTAGCCCCAGCTGCTTGGGAGGCTGAGGCAGGATAATCGCTTGAACCCAGGAGGCAGAGATTGCAGTGAGCCAGTATTGCGCCACTGAACTCCAGCTGGGTGATAGAGTGAGACTTGGGCTCAAAAAAAAAAAAAGAAAAAGAAAGTGTTTTTAAGGGAAAAAAGACTGTAAAAGGGTACTGAGGGGGCAGTGAGCTCAATGGCGTTCATTCGCCATTGAGGACTAGTGTGGAGGTGCTCTCTAAGCAAGGACATCAGTCAGAGATCTGAATAATGAGTGGGAGAGAGTCATATCAAAAACCAGAGGCAGAGCATTCCAGGTAGAAAAAGTAGAAAATGCAAATTCTCTGAGATTGGAATAGGCTATCAGGCCTTGGGCTTTCAAACCAAAAGAAGCCCAAGAGACTGCAGCCTATCAGAGTGGAGGTTGTGCTTTCAGAGAGTAGACAGGAGGGAGACCACAGTACTTTATAAGTAGTCCAGAGTACAGAGTTCAGACTTTATTCCAAAATCATTTGAAAATGTTTAAAAGGTTTGAGCAAGGGGTGACATAACATGATTTACATTTATAAAAGTCCATGTGAATAATGGATTACGGGGCGCCAAGAGTAAAGGCTTGGCTACCTTTTAGGAGGATCTTGAGAGTTCAGGTGAGAAATCATGGTGGCAGGGACCAGGATGGTAGCAGTGGAAAAGGATGGAGATGAACCAATTTGAAAAAAAAAAAAAAAGTGAAAGAAGAAATGGCAGCAATTACTGATAGATTGGATGTAAGAATTAAAGGAAACAGACACATCAAGCTCAGCTGCTAGAGTTTGGCATGAACCAAAGAATGGATGATGGAGGCATAAACTAAATTGAGAAAGACTGGGAGAACAAATTTGGGCAAGGGACAGGGGACTCAAGTTAGTTATTTGTCATTCAGTATAGGACCAACAGGAAGATGAGTTTACTAGTTTCATGCTAAGGAAGAAGTATAATGCAAGAATGTTTTGGAATCATCAGCACATAAGTGGTATTTATAACTATGGGACCAGATGAGATCACCTGGGGAGGGGGGATATGCAGACAAAGGGAAGGAGACAGACCTGGTATGAGTTTTGAAGACCCTCAATACCAACAGGTGGGATAAAGGAAAATGCAGAGGTCACATATTCACTTCCCAGAGTCTGAACCTTGATCACTGATGTGTGGAATTACTTTTCTCATATGATTTTTAAAAAATTTAAATTAGTTGCAAGCACTCGGATATAGGAGATTTTTTAATTAAAGACGCATTTCTAGCCTCGGTTGAAAAATCCTAAGGCCTGCTATTTTTCAGCCTTCGTCCTCATAGGACAGCATCACTGGGAACCTGTATCTGCTGCCTGTTTAGAACAGGGCCTGTGCTCGCCACAATAGGTACAACATTTTCCACTCTTTATCATCCTCATCATGCCCAGGTGCTCACTTCACTCCCCTCAGCCTTGCCCACCTGGGCATTTGTGTTTGACTTACCTTTTGTTTTGTTTCAGCACTAAACTTATTACCTGACCCACTGAACTTATTACCTGACCCACTGTAGGCTACTGATTCATGTTTATTAGGTAAAAAAAAAAAAAAATCACAGTTCCCTTTTTATCCTCTATTGCCTCTAGGATTGACTCCTGTAATGGTATTATCTTGACCTCTTCACTAAGTGAAGATATTAGCCTTATCAGTGTATACAACCAACAGTGTCATTCTACAAATTACAAATTACTTAACCTTATACTTCACCACAAAGTGGAAGTGGTCTGAGCGGAGACAAGTAGAGTTGAGCTCTACGCCTTTACCACATAAAGGCACATTTCCAGTAATTAAGGAGTGGTAGATAATTACAGCCTAATGAAGAAGAATGACTCATGCTAATGTTTTGGTTTCTCCAGATCCTTTGAAACAAACCTCTAATATAGTTAAAATCCTGAAGAGTATGTTTATATTAAGAATGTCACTCAACTCATTAGTGAAATATTCTAATTTTATTTCATTTTCTTGTGTTCTTTAATCATTCTATAATTATGATAACCTGGGTTGTGTTTTCTAGGTCTAAAACATAAAAATTAAATGCTAGTTATTTATCCATAAATCTTTGATAACACAGATAAATTTAAATTCTGAAAATTATTAACCAGAGAAGGCAACTCTAAGTTGACAAAGATACTAAGATTATTTTTAGTTCTATAACAAGTTCCATCAGAATTAACAATGATAACAATAGTAATAAATTAATATTAACATTTAAAATCACTTACTGTGTATATTTCTCATAAAAAGTTCATTACCCGGGTCATCTCATTAAGTACTCACCACAAGATGGTATAAAGATGGTTAACCAGCTGGGCATGGTGGTTCACACCTGTAATCCCAGCACTTTGGGAGGCCAAGGCAGGCAGATCACCTGAGGTCAGTAGTTCAAGACCAGCCTGGCCAACATGGCGAAACCCCATCTTTACTAAAAATACAAAAATTAGCCAGACATGGTGGCGGGTGCCTATAATCCCAGTTACTTGGGAGGCTGAGGCAGGAGAATTGCTTAAACCCGGGAAGCACAGGTTGCAGTGAGCCGGGATAGAGGTTGCAGTGAGCTGAGACCATGCCGTTGCACTCCAGCCTAGACGACAACAGCGAAACTCTGTCTCGAAAAAAAAAAAAAAGATGGTTAAACTCTGACATTGAGAGAGGTTATATAGCTTGTCCCAGGTCACGTGGTTGTTAGGTGGTGAGGATGAGATTAAATGCAGGCAGTGCTCCAAACCCATACATGAACATACAGCAACATCAAAGCCTTTTCATGACACCTTTTGCATGACGCAATAGGTAAAAATGGTCCCCATTTTATTCCATTCAATTTATATAACTATGTTTCAGAAGAAATAAAACCACTAAGAAAAAAAATGTTTGGTCTTGGGCTTTAGAGAAACTTTTCTGACAGGCCACCATTGTAATTCTTAACAGGGGTAAGAGGAGCAAAGAATGGATGGCAGCTGCAAATACATACATTCCACACCCACCCCAAAGACAAACTCTCTGAAACTTCCAAGGAAATAGAGGAAGGGGCAGATAGGAATTGAATGTCATTGATATAGGTAGATATAAATGTAGATACAGATGGATAGATACAGGCACAGGTATAGATATAGATGACATAGATATAGATAACAAAGACATGGACATAGGTGGAAAGATAGTGATAAGTTTGTTTAAAAAGGCTTCTAAAATGGTAGTCCTGAAATGCACTCCTGTCTTGCTAAGAACCATTAGATTAGGCAATCCTCAAGAGTTGATGAGATGTGAACTTTTCAGGTACCAGTACTTTCTAGGAACTGCCTTCTGGAAGAGCACAGTAAAGAAGACAGTGTAGAAGATAGAAGCTGTTTTGTACACCTGGCACACTTTGGACACGTAAATGTTTGCTAGTAAGAGTCAACCTGAGCTGAGCACTCGCTGTAGGCCAGGCACCAAGTTAAGTTCTCAATGTGAATTACTTCCTTTAACCCTCATAAGAGCCCAGGGATGAAGATGACTTACTTCCATTTACTGATGAGGAGACTGAAGTACAGAAAAGTTAAGTGACACAATGTAAGGTATAGTCCATATGCTTAACTAATATTCTAACTGCTGAGAAAAGAAATGAAATAATGAATGTGGAAAGGCAGAAGCCACAAAGAACTTTATCAACAGAACAGAGCTACACTTCCTCCTCACACTTTACTTCTTCCTGCTAGAAAAATGATTCAGAAAAGAGAATTAAGAGGAAACAGAATATTTATCAGAATATTAACAGAGTTTCTGGTGTACATCTCAGAACAGTGATTTTTTAAACTATGTTCAGTTGACCTCCTAGAGCTCCTTGGGGCCTTGTGATGCCCATCTCAAGCAGAGAGGCTCACATTTATAAGATCACATGGAAAAGGTTTGTCTTAGATATCCTTTGCTATTGAGCAGTTTCTCATCACATAATCCATTTAGCTCTAAGGAAGGAGAAAATGATGGATTTGGTCAATACCTACAAGAATGCTTCATAGCATATCACATGTGATAATGCATATCTCAACAGGAAGGCAAAACATGCTGTTTGAGAAATTATAAAAACACAATTTAGCTGCAGATTGATAGGAAAGAGCAGAGCATGAAGACTGTACAGTGCATACAGAAAAGGTAGCCCCTGGCAGGGTTGGGAAATGGGCTGGATGGGAGGAGTACGATCTCATAGCCTGTGAGACCAAAAGGCAGGGTCACAGATGATGAAAAACAGCACCAATCACTATATCAAAGAGCGATCTCCACTTATCCTATATTCAGCATTAGGTTTTTTTCCTATATGGTTCAAAACTAGACAACAGTTACTATCTTTGGCAATAGTATCTTTAAAAAAATAGGGAAATGCGATGAAACATGTATTTCATGTTTTAAATACATGTTTAAAGATCACATTTTTAGTAAACACAGCAATAGGTATACTGAGAAAATATAATCCTTCAATTATAATAATATAATATAATTATGGCTACCAGCTTCTTGTGTGTATTTCCAGAGACTCTAGATAAAGGGTTTTTGTTTGTCTATTTGTTAATTAAATTCCTCAACTTCTACACTTATTTTTATAAGATTTTTATTTGGTTTGCGCATGGGCGGTACATCCACATGGTTCAAAATTTTTTTACTATGGAAGTGTACATGTGAAAATGTCCCAAGCCTTCCTCTACCCACTTTTCCCCACAGCTTCTCATAATCTACCAAGGCTGTTAGTTTCATGTGAATCCTTTCAGATATACTTTATGCCAAACTACACAAACTTTTGAATTCTCACAAATAGTAAGAAGCACGCATATTCCTCTGTATCTTCAGGTCAAAGTTTAAACTTCCAGGTGAAAGCAAAGATGTGCCAGAGAAAAATTCCAGATTTTTTTTTTTTTAAGACAAAGTCTCTCTCTGTCACCCAAGACTGGAGTGCAGTGGTGCAATCTTGGCTCACCGCAAACTCCACCTCCCAGATTCAAGCGATTCTCCTGCCTCAGCCTCCCAAGTGTCTGAGATTACAGGCGCACACCATCACGCCTGGCTAATTTTTGTATTTTTAGGAGAGACAGGGTTTCACCATATTGGCCAGGCTAGTCTCGAACACCTGACCTCAGGTGATCCACCTGCCTCGGCCTCCCGAAGTGCTGGGATTACAGGTGTGAGCCACTGCACCCAGCTCCAGGTTTCAAATTCAAATCAAGTAGGTGAGGGCACAAGGCAAGAATGAGATCATTTTTCTACCACCCTTCTTATTGTCTTCCCTTCTAGAGGCTCAAGATCCTCTGCATTCAAGAATAGCTAGGAAGCAAGCTAAATCTTGGTCTCTGATAAAAGTAATGAAGTCTTTGAAAGAACAGTAAAGGCTGGATGCGAAGGGAGGGGTCAGCATGGATGGGGTGGGCACCTGGAAAGGTTTCTGATGCGATCTGATTAGACACATTAGAATCATGACCAAAAGATAGGTTCTTCTGACTCCAGGTGAGCAGTTTCAGGAAAAATTAGATTTCTTCCAGTCTGAAGGAAACAAAATAATTATAAAGTTAAAGGTTAATAAGTAAGGCACTCTTTATTTTCCAAATTATGTGTCCTACAAAAATGTAACGTGTGAAGTACAATGAGAGACAAATGTTTAAATTGCATATTCTACTTAAATATGGTGTCTTTAATGTGCGTAACTTTTTTTTTTTTTTTTTTTTTTTTTTT
>NW_016811046.1:140051-205829 GCF_001698545.2 Rhinopithecus bieti | reverse complement strand
GTGGCGGGATCTCAGCTCACTGCAAGCTCCGCCTCCCGGGTTCACGCCATTCTCCTGCCTCAGCCTCTGGAGTAGCTGGGACTACAGGCGCCCGCCACCATGCCCGGCTAATTTTTTGTATTTTTAGTAGAAGCGGGGTTTCACCGTGTTCGCCAGGATGGTCTCGATCTCCTGACCTCGTGATCCGCCCTCCTCGGCCTCCCAAAGTGCTGAGATGACAGGCGTGAGCCACTACGCCCAGCCAGAGAGATTATTTTTAATGTTCTTATTTAGCCATCTTAAACACATTCCCCAGTTGGGTTTATTATTATTATTATTATTATTATTATTATTATTAATCTAGGAAATCCAAAAGTCTCGAGGCTACTTCATCCATACACCGGTGGAGAAAGTAACCAACATCAAGACTGGCTATCTTGCACCATCCTCAATTCATTTTAAAAAGACAAACTTATTTTTTAACATTGAAATTTTGATTTGTATCAGGGAGGTTCCCAAGGGCTTCACTTTCAAAATGAGTGGTGTAAGGACCATGAGAAGGGAGGGATGAAAAAGGCGGCTTTCTAGTGGGAAAGGCTTTCTGGAGAGGAGTGAGGAAGCCCCTGACAGCTGATCATCCCTGTCCTTCTCCAGGATGGCTCCCAATTTCATGTACCGTCATTATTTCCCATGATGACTCATAAAGTATATAACTACATATGACCTAAGTTTAAGGTGTGACTTTGTATGGATTAAAAACATAAACTTTGTGGCTCACACCTGTAATCCCAACACTTTGGGAGTCCGAGGCAGGTGAATCACCTGAGGTCAGGAGTTCTAGACCAGCCTGGCTAACATGGTGAAACCCCGTCTCTACTAAAAAGTACAAAAAATTAGCAGGGCATGGTGGTACACACCTGTAATCCCAGCTACTTGGGAGGCTGAGGCAGGAGAATGGCTTGAATCCGGGAGGCAGAGGTTGCAGTGATCCAAGATGGCGCCATTGCACTCTAGCTTGGGCAACAAGAGTGAAACTCTGTTTCAAAAGAAAACAAAAGCCAAAAACACACATAAACTTTGATCCAAAGCACCCTTTCCTTTTTCCTGTTACCTAGATTTCTGTGGGTATGAACTGCCAAACAAATTTTGTGCTTTTATTAGGACTAAGAAAATAGGCAGTGGTTCAATGTCATAGTTTTAAATTGTTTTTCTTCTCCAGTTGTGTTTGTCCTATTGTTTAAAAGTCTTCATCTAAATTTCATAGCAAGTATAAAGATCAGTTGTTTGCTCAGGCCATTTATTTTATTATTTGGTGAAACGAAATGACGTCCTCTGGATTTCACAGCAGAATTTGTAAGATAATAACGAGGCTCCAGCGGTTCAGTGAGTCCCCATTAGTGTTCTCACCAGGCCCTGTTGTTTCCCCTGGAGACAACTCTGAGCTTTGAAGGGCATCAGATCTTTCCAGTCATTGTCACTAATGGAAATGGGGAATTTATTTACTTGTAAATTGCACTTTAAAAAATTTCAGTCCCCCACTGGACATCTGCAGTTTCCCCAATTTCAACATTTAGCCTCATTTATGGACAAAATTAAGCTCTTCAACAATATGCAAATGTTTATGTGCACCTTTTCATACTGAAAGGAAAAGGGGAAATGGACAGTTGTATGCTACATAGTTTTATTTAAAAAAAAAAACAAGCAATATTTATTCTAATTATCAAGGTTTATTTTTATCTTTTGCATTTCAATTGCTGTGCAACAGCCTGCTAATCAAACAGTTCTTTTTTTTTTTTTTTTTTTTTTTGAGACGTAGTCTTGCTGTGTTGCCCAGGCTGAGGTACAGTGACGCAATCTCAGCTCACTGCAACCTCCGCCTCCCAGGTTCAGGCAATTCTCCTGCTTCAGCCTACTGAGTAGCTGGGACTACAGGCATGCACCACCATGCCTGTCTAATTTTTGTACTTTTAGTTGAGACAGGGTTTCACCATGTTGACCAGGCTGATCTCAAACTCCTGACCTCAAGTGATCTGCCTGCCTCAGTCTCCCAAAGTGCTGGGATTACAGGTGTGAGCCACTGCACCCATCCCCAATCAAACAGTTTTGATTTAAACATTAATTTCAAACTGATCCAGGAGTTTAAATCCAATTATCAGATTCAAGATTTTCTCTAGGCAAGAGTGTGCAAAGTTTGTAATCAGCACCTGTGGTTCCCTTTCCTCTGTCTTCATCCCTTTCCTTTCCCTGTCTAATTCAGTGTGTTTCCTGGTTGGTCTCTGTGATGACAACCTGTGACATAGTACCTGATAAAAACTGCAAGCTCAAGATTCTCATGAGGTAGACTTATCAGAGTCCAACAGCTAAGGTGTGGGAGAGCCTTCAACAGACCACTTCTCCAGCAATGCTCAGTGCTATATAGTTTGCAGTGTAGATCTTCTAAAAGCAAACAAACAAACAAAAACATTATTCTTAAGGCCATTTTTGGAGGTTTAGCCTAAGGAACCTTAATGGCCTTAGTCAGTAAATATATTACCTATCTTTGCTAGGGTTCTTTGAATTTCAGTCAAAGACTTCTGGCATCTATTACCTCAACAAACACACACACACACACACACACCCCAAAACAAATGAGAATGGTAGAATTTTATACATTTTGATAGACTTGTTAAAAAACTATTTTGGGTGAGGGTCAGTGGATGTTTGGTGTCTGCTTGATTTTCAACATTATACCACACAAGTCATCCTCTAGTCACAGTGCTGGAGTAGAAGTAAAACACAAACAAAATCAGAAGCCTACACTTCTAAAATACTGCAAGATGGTTTACAGTTAATCACAGAAAAAAATTAGAAGTCTGAGTCCCTTATATAAGAGTTTTGATCTTTGCCTTAACCCTTTAATTTATAAAACATTTAGAACTTGTGTTCATTCTGGAATCATTTATGATTACACTAAACCTCCCAATTTTCCAAGTCTCCTATTTCCAAGTCTCACAGGTGGCATTTTATGTATTTACTTTTTACTCCACATGATTCAAAACTTTATAAATAAGTGAAATTATGAAAGACTAATATATGACAAAACTATGCTCTATATTGGGCAGTATCTTAGTTGGAAAATACTGTGTAAAATCTATGCAGTAGGAACAGTTTAGTAGTTAGTGTACACTTCGTATTGGTCAGCCATTATCCTAAGTGTTTATATGTATTAGGTTAATTGTATATTGTAGGTAATAGTATCTGTAATTCACATATAAGGAAATTAGGGCTTAGGGGTTGCACAACTTGCCCAAGGCTACAGAGCTAGTAAATTGAGGAAGTGAAGTTAGACCAAGGTCGATGTCACATTAGAGCCCTTGTTCGCAACTTGTATAACATCCTCTATGCCAGTGCATTTGGGGATTATTTTTGACTTTTAACTTCGTATTGGTCAGCCATTGTCCTAAGTGTTTATATGTATTAGGTTAATTGTATATTGTAGGTAATAGTATCTGTAATTCACATATAAGGAAATTAGGGCTTAGGGGTTGCACAACTTGAAAGGATAATGAAACTGAGACCTCTTGTAGCTATGTGTCTTATCTAAACTATGTTCCAGTATGGGAAGGCCCAGCTCCTGGGGTGTTCCCACCCCCAACCCTTGCCCCCCACAAGATACTGGTGAGGAAATGTTCCCTATGACCTCAGGCATTACTGAGAAAACTTAGTCGACAGCACTTTTTCCTCCTCCTAGAAAGAAGACACTAGAGATGTTTCAGTAGAACTTGCCTGCAGGCATTGTGGATATTGCCTGGGAAAAATTGTATGTAGGGTATAATTACACAGATTTATCTTTTATATCTTGAGATTCTATGGTCCTAAATAATGAGCTCAAGAATGGAATATAAAGGAAATGCTTAATGAGCTGGATTAGTGATTCCTCTTAACTAAATACTAAATGAAGCCATCATCCTCGCATGTCGTTATCTATTCGAAGTGAGGGGCATTGATGGCTTTGCTAAACTTTTCAGCTTTTTGAGGCTTGGCACTCATTTATAAATGAAATGATATGCTCATTAAAAATATTAATTCTGATTGCTGTATGATAAAAATAGAGATGCTATGTCTATTTTTTGGACACTTTCTATTTTAAAATCCAAATCCTATATTTGCCATTCAATAACTGTGTGTCTCAACATGGCTACTCTTCCTAGTGACCTGGACATCTTAAATGATTCATGGTGAAGGATTATTCAACACCTATCTGCCCAAGGCAAGAGGTCTGCAGAGTTGTGTGAAGGGCAGCTTTGGTAGCTTTGAAAGCTGTGTATGGACACAAAGATATCCATATCCAGGAACGCTTATATCACTTTCTCATTTTCAAATCTTGCACATCCTCAAGAGACACTGTCAAGGTCAAAAGCACAATATGCTAGCCAGGGGGAAACCCCAGAGAAAGCCAAGATCTGAAAATAACAGCTGGTATGTAGAAAACGGCAGACCTGCTGACTTGGCAGACTCAGGATATTGTGGTGCTCTTTGGAAGGCAATAAAGTCCTTGGAGGAAAACAAAAGGACAAGGAAAGGAAAGGTGGAAGTAATAAGATAACTGCAAAATAAGACATAGTAGGAAGCAAAGAGAGAGAATAGAAGGATATTTAAGGGGGTAAAGAAGGAAATAATTATTTGGTTAATTGGAAAAGAAGTATAACTTTGGATATGCTTTTAACATTCAAATTTTGAGGAATACATTTCAAAATCTTCTGGAATTTGTCAAAAGCATTTACTAAAATTACCTTTGTCTAATCTTTCTGTGAAAACGAAATACATATTTCCTGAAAGGTTTCAAAATAGCCTAACACAGGTGTATATTTGACTAGAAGTCATAAATGTGAGGATATTCCGAGTTCTTTGGCCAGAACAGTACAATGAAAGTGAATCATGTTGCTTCATATTTTGCCTGTAAGTACAATACAAACTTATTGTGTTAGAAAGCCCAGCTGGGTTTACCTTACCTTGAAATGTTTGGGTTTATATTGATGAACCCATCATGCAACTCTCTCACTTCTCTTGGTCTTGTTTCTATGTTTTTGATATTTAAATGTAGAAGAAAAAAATTGAAACAATAATAAATAGAATTTATTATGAAATCATTGACCTTCAAATGACTGTGGAGTCTTATATCCAATATTTCTTACTGACGATAATGTAACTTCTTTCCCTTTGGTTTAAAATACAAGACTACTTTAGAGATACCCTCTAGTTATTAGAGGTCACTTTCTATATGGTTCAAAAGAGATTATGTAGAGAAGAAGCTAACTACCCAAAGCTACCCTTTGTCAGATATCCTGTATATGTAACATATTTCATTTTACGAAAATGTCTGAAAGTATATTAATAGCTATTTTCTTTTTTTTTTTTTTTCCTTTTTAATTATAGCAGAAAATGGCCCCCGTCTACTTGTGGAAGCAGAGCAAGCCAAGGTGTTCTCACACAGAGGTGGCAATGTTACACTGCCATGTAAATTTTATCGAGACCCTACAGCATTTGGCTCAGGAATCCATAAAATCCGAATTAAGTGGACCAAGCTAACTTCGGATTACCTCAAGGAAGTGGATGTTTTTGTTTCCATGGGATACCACAAAAAAACCTATGGAGGCTACCAGGGTAGGGTGTTTCTGAAGGGAGGCAGTGATAATGATGCTTCTCTGGTCATCACAGACCTCACTCTGGAAGATTATGGGAGATATAAGTGTGAGGTGATTGAAGGATTAGAAGACGATACTGCTGTGGTAGCACTGGATTTACAAGGTAAGTATCTATAAGTCACATTCAACGTAGAAATTATCATTAACAGTTGCGTTTTTTCATTAGGAGTAATGTCTAGTGGTTACCACAGTAATAAAGTGAAAAACCAAAAGTCCTTGCCCAGCATCTTTTTCTATTTTTTGTATTCTATAGTCTGCCTTTGATTTCAGTTTTCATGTTTGAAATGTACACACAATGCTTATGGGCAAAATTGAAGCTGTTTGTAACTAGGAGAAACGTGCAGTGGAACTGAATTAACGGTTTTCAGATACTGCCTTATGCTACTCAAAATTTAAATTCTGTTATATTGTTATTGAGAAATTCAGATTGTGTACTTCTTTGTATTATGTTTCTAAAATTATCTCAGTTTCAAAATAATGGCATGTTTTGTAAAGGACATCTGCTAACTAAAATATATGTAATCATATTCTGTAAAATGACTGCAAAACCTTAATTCAACAAAAAAGTAACCTCTAGCTTTAAATATTCTTCTAAAGAAGTGATTTTGTAAGCGTTCAGAGTCTCTTAGCCATTTGGTCAAGGCATTTTGTGGGAGAATTCTATTGCTTCAATTTGTAAGCCATCCAATAGGTTTAATAACCAACATGTGTACAAAGCCGTACAATAAAAAGTGTCCTTGCTATCCTTGCCTCCCCTCTGCCCAATGTCCACCCTCTAGAGACACTCCTCTCCTTAGTTTCTCATGAATCACAAGACATCTTATTTTTCATAAATTTCAGCATTATTTTACACTGAAGGGTGGATTTTGGGAGCATTGATAGAATGCCTTCCTTCCTTGTTTACATAAAACTCTTAAGTGTATGCTTGCTAGAAGCTCCTTTTACCCCCGAGGACAGATTTGTGGCTTTTGGAAAAATATCTGTTTGGTCCACTAGCATATCACTGACTATTTGACCTTTTGAATCCCATACAATCCTATCACGTGTATGGAGATTTATTTGCTTTATACATCTAATAAATTGCACAACATTGTAAAGTACATTTTTGTGACCTTTCCTTGTCTCTCATAGATAGTTCTTGGCCCTGAGTACCTGCCACCTTGTGCTTTAAGTTTTTATTGATTCACATTAGTATCCATGAACATTGGCATTATTCAGGATGGAAGGAGTTGACTTAGAGAAGACAGTCGGTCATCAAATATTAATTAAAACTATTTATCAGAGGGGCATTAAAGGTTGGAGAGAGCCTTGAGCTAGTAATATTAAGAGGCTTAGCTTCACCTCAACTCTGCCGGTATCAGTTTTGTAACTGGGGCAGGTCACTTATCCTCAAACGAGTTTGAATTCTATTATCTGTTGTTACTTTTTCTTCTAAAATCCTATCTTTATATAGCAAAATATTTCCTAAACTTAAGTAATTAACATGCAATGTTTACTATCTCTCTGTGTTTATTTTACAAAATTAAACTCTAAGTTAAAAGAAACCAGTATAACTTACCAGAAATAGAAGGAAATAATAAAAATAAATATAATAAAAATAAGGTCATTGTTTAAAAGAAGCTTCAGCCTGTGTTACAGCATAATGCATTATAGGGTCAAATCAAGTCTCCTCCAAGACACAATTAGGGATGCTGAAAGGGGAAGAAGCAAACAATTTTGTTTTCTCCTAGGCTCTGCACCATTGCAAATCTCCAGATTCTCCATGCTTAGGGAATATTCCCTGCCATATAGCGTATGTGCATATGAGCTAAGTAAATGTGGTCCAAGAAACCAATTTAATTGTTACATATTTTTACAAGTGCTATTTTTGTGTCATGAGACAGAAAGAATTCCAATCTTTGATCTTTTCATTCAAAAAACGTATAGTCCATTAAAGATTCTCAAATAATTTAATGAAATAAGGCAGAAGTCAGTAAAATAAGTGGGCACAAATTTCTATAATCATATGTTTTACTTATTTTGTTCTTGTTCAGTCAACCTTCTTTATAGATGACGCTTAAGACCAACACTTTTTCTAAGATAACGTGGCTAGCTCTAGTAAGAGCTAGAGCTGGAATTTGATACCAAAGGCATTGGATGAAGCCTATGCTCTCCTCCACTGTGATTTGAGGGTTTGCAAGAAGGAGAAATTTTCTGTTGGTAGAGGAGAGGCTTTAAAAAAAAACAGCAGCATTCGGCAGCTTCAGGCTTCAGAAAATTCTGAAAGACCCAAAGTTACTGGAGCGATAAGCTAGGACCTGTCCTGTGCTCATGGTAGCTGTTAAATTTCCCTCCTCCATGATATTCTCATAGCACCTTATGTAGACTTCCATTATAGTTCTAATCACATTTTGTTTTGTAAATATTTGTAAATTTGTCTGTTAAACTTGATCTACTTGAGGACATTCAAGAGCCAAGAACAAAATTCATGCTCAGTAAATAGTTTACAAGTAAAAGAATGTTTGAAACAAAGTGTTTAAACTTTCAAATACAAAATGTGTGCGTGCAATGTACTTTCAAATACAAAAAGTGTGCGTGCAATGTGGGAGTCATGGAAACCATTCTTAAGAAAGAGACATTTAGCTGGGCGCAGTGGCTTACGCCTGTAATCCCAGCACTTTGGGAAGCTGAGGTGGGTGGATCTCTTGGAGTCAGGAGTTTGTGACCAGCCTGGTCAACATGGTGAAACCCCATCTCTACTAAAAATACAAAAATTAGCCTGGCATGGTGATGCACGCCTGTAATCCCAACTACTCTGGAGGCTGAGGCAGGAGAATCGCTTGAATCCAGGAGGCAGAGGTTACGGTGAGTTGAGATCGCCCCATTGCACTCCAGCCTGGGTGACAGAGCAAGATTCTGTCTCAAAAAAAAAATAAAGAGATACTTGATTTGGACCATGAAGGTAAGCCTTTCAAAAGCTAAAGAGCATGAAAAAGCAGGAGAGAGGGCACCATACATAAGAGAGAGAAATTCCTCAAAGCAAATATGTGAACAACAGATACCACCAAGAGCATTCCAGCTTGCCTGCATTAAGTCTCAGATTGGTGACAGGGTGGGATAAAAATTTTTAACTTTTCATTGTCGCTAATTTCAAACATTTGGAAGAGTAAAAGGAATAGTACAATGAATCCATATATCATCATCCAGCTTCAAAAAGTATCATGATATAGCCAATCTTATTTTAGTTTGCTTTCTTACTCCCACTACCACAGAATAATTTTCAAGAAAAACTCAGATGGGATATTATTTTATCTAAATATACTTCAGAGTAAGATGAGGATTGATATTTCAAAGTAAAATTATAACAAATTAAGATAGTCACAATAAAATAAAAGCCATAAAAATAAAATTTGAGAAAACTTAACATAAGCTAAGGACAATCTCCACGTATTCTGGGATAGACGCTCAAGATGCAGCAGATTAATATGCATAAGAGTTTGAAATCTGTGCTGAACCACATATGGCAAAAGACATACCTTCTGGTTATCGTTTATTAGCTCTCATTCTCATTTTTAACCTTTTTCATGATCAATTACATTCTTACATGTGACTATCTACCAGTCAGGCAGTGGTACTCAAGCTCCCTGTCAGTCTTCTAACATGCACCAAAGGACCAGGGAAGCTTCTCATTTTAAATGCCTTGATTGAGCTGCTTTTCCAACTGTAATTGCACATTATCTTTAATTGTGTTGGTCCCTTAATACCAGTTTAAATGCTATTTACACTAAAGAATTTTACCAAGTAGAAAAAAAATTTTTCTTCATGATGCCTACATTATATAGCTCCTATTTGTATTACAAGCTTTTTTTCTGCCTTGGATTCAAACCATATATATATCCAAACTACATGTATTTATTCTGTCTTGGATTCAAATCATATATATATAGATAGATATATATCCTGTCAAATATAGGAAGAGGCCACACCCATACCTATGTCCTAGAGTACCAAGCACAGTGCCTTGCTGTCAGTTGTTGTTTAAGAACTGGCCATATAATCACACTGACAAAAAAAAAAAAAATTGTAAATCCTTAACAAAGACTGACCTTCATGTGAGTTGGAATTAGATATGGAAACACCGTATTTTCATACAGAATCTTGGATAGGGCAGAGCCCTCTGATTGCTGCCAATTACCTACCTAGAAATAGCACCCAACAAGCAACCAAGCTTTATACAGATATAACAAAAGAGTGTCCCTAGGAATTCAGGGAGAAGCTTGGACTACAGAATCAGCAATTCAATTGAGCGCAGCAAACAATAAATACACAAATAATGATATGAAAAACATGACACTTGTGCTTCCAAACTTCCATTGTATTCATCTTCCATTGGTGAAAATGGGGCTAAATATACAAAATTATAGTCTGAGAACTATCAGAAATAGAAACACAATTTCAGATATGTGCATAGCATGGATAATCACTATGACAGGCACTAAGGAAGGTAATATTATTTATGCTATATGGTCTCTGCCTTTTTATTACTAGAAATATTTACTTTATGTAATTATTAAAACTTACTTTAACTTTTACATGTCCCTTTTGATTATATTTTGACATATAAGTATGAAGGATAAATTAGTCAGTTATTCCTTGGATAATCATACCACCTTCTTTCCCATCCATAAAAGTTTAACTTTTCTTCTTTTGCAACACTGGATAAAAGCAACCATTCGCTCCATAATTCAGCTGTAAGAATTGCACATTTTTTCTACAGAGCCAAGAAGGTTGCTGCAATTGGATGTTAAAATCTTAACTAGCCAGAAGTATAACAAGTAAACAAATAAAATATTAACAATCATGAAGTTCCAAAAACGGTGCTGCTGGTAAGAGACATCTTGCTGTTGAAATGTGTATGTGAAATTTGTAGAATATAGGGAAAGTTTTAAAACTTTGAGTAAAGCATAGAGCTTTACCTTGATTTACTTGGAATATGTTATTTCCAGCATATCAAACAGTAATTCAAATTTGCTAAGTAAATCTTTTGAGCTGATACAACACTTGGTTGACAATTCTTACAATTGAAAAATACTAAAATTTTAACATGTTTCACTTTGACTCTAAAACATGACTGTATGAAATTATGTTAAATTTGAAAACAACTCAAATAAAAATACATAGCACTGGATGTGGAACTAAATCAGTCATATTTAAGTGATGCTCAGTGGTTAATCAAGGACAAATTACTAGAGAAAAAAATTTCCCGATGTTTATGAGAGTCTACCAAAACACACTACAGTGAATTTAAACCTGAAAGATTTTCCAGGTCTTTAAAATTAATATAAATTAAAATATTCTGCATTCTCCAATATTACCATCTTCAGCCATTTTGGAAATGGAAGTCAACCCCACTGGTTTCTTTCTCTCTTCAGGTTCAGACACTTTGAGATTTTTCTGTCACTTTAAGATCTAGCTAAAAAGGGAATGTCTACTGAATAAATTGAATATTTTCCTTTTCATCAGCACTCCCAGGGTTGCCGAGGAAAGAGGATAAAAGATATGAGGGACCAGGGCACCATAATAGTTTTTTCCCAGCACTCACTGGGTTCCCAGCTCAGTGCCTGGACAGAGCCCTCCTTAGATAGAACCATGTCCAGGCCTTCCCTCCCCATCACCACAGGAGTTAGTGGCAACCAAGAGAGGCTTTTACTCCTTCCTTTTGGCTCTGATTCAGCTTATAGATCCTTCAGCCAAGAACCTGAGAAGGCAGAATGAGATCAGGAAGCCTTCTTGGATCTCTGCCTTTCATGGATGGTGCCAGCTGGATTGCCCTACAGGGACAAACATGTCCTACGGAGGCCTTCAGTGGATGTGACTTGATTTAAGGCCATTGAAATTTCTTCTTGTAGTGTCTTCTAGGACAATTTAGTAAAGAAATATTTCCTGTGTATGGTTATGCTATTAGTGAGTTTGTGCTTCATCTTGAATAGCATCTGCAGTCTCGTAAAATAGCACATGTGCTGTAACTCACCAAATTACTGTGTCAGTGGGACAAATGTTTGCATTCCACATGCTAAAATACTAATTATTTCTCATTATATTCAAAAATTCAAGGCAAGCCCTTGAATAATGATTCTAAATTAGTTATCTTTTAATAACCATGGGAGAAATACTTTGACACAGTAGTCCTTTTCAAAGTTCAGCGAGTGATGCAACTTTTCTTTCTTATTTGGTAATCCTTAGCCTTTAAAGAAATTGGGCAGAGTGTTGTGAGACAGCCCAGTCACCTCCCATAATTATTTGACCAAAAGAAATGTTTTGGAAAGCTATACATCTTCCCAGGCAAAATCAAATGCCAAGTCACACTGTTCACATTTGCTAAGGAACTTTTGTCCTCAAAATATTTAACTTAATTATTTGGCATTAGTCAATCAATGGATGTCTATTCTGTACCTACCTTTTATACGACAAGCTTAGAGAAGTTATTTTTTCCTGTTTATGGGCGGATCACGAAGTCAGGAGATCGAGACCATCCTGGCTAACACGGTAAAACCCCGTCTCTACTAAAAAAATACAAAAAACTAGCCGGGCGAGGTGGCGGGCACCTGTAGTCCCAGCTACTCGGGAGGCTGAGGCAGGAGAATGGCGTGAACCCGGGAGACGGAGCTTGCAGTGAGCTGAGATCCGGCCACTGCACTCCAGCCTGGGCAACAGAGCAAGACTCCGTCTAAAAAAAAAAAAAAAAAAAAGTTTCAAACCCCTTACTTTCAGTTTGCAATATATACATGTGGAAGTTGAAAAATAGTAATGGAAATACTTTTAAATTAAAGCCCTTATTTTAGTCATGCTATTTAAGGGCAGGAAAAAAATAGGAATAAGGGCTACATTAAAAGTAAACATATAAGAGTATCATGATGCTTTCTATGGAGGTGTGCCTCACTGTACAGATCTGTCTTATGTGAAATAAGATTGTTTAATTATGTTCTTGTTAGATATGCAAAGGAATCCACTTTAGCAGGGGTATCCAATATTTTGGCTTTCCGGCCACATTGGAAGAAGATGAACTGTCTTGGGCCACACATAAAATATACTAATACTAATGATAGCTGATAAGCTTAAAAAAAAAAAAGAAAGAAAGAAAGAAAAAAAGAAAAGAAAATCACAAAAAACCTCATAATGTTTTAAGAGAGTTTATAAATTTTTGTTGAGCTGCATTTAACGCTGTCCTGGGCCACATGTGGCTCGTGGGCCATGGGTTAGACAAGTTTGCTTTTGAGTTTCTCCAAATAAGAATCCCCCCTAAGTGAAGGTTACTTATCTGCAAGTTATTAGAAGACCATGTAAAAGAGTTATATATCTACATTTGAATCATTTGTTAATATGCTTCTTTATACATTTAAAAGACTACATAAAACTAATTACTAATGATATAGGAAAAGTTACTAAGAAAAACATTGTGAATTTTGATAAATACCTTCTCTTTGAGCACTACGTCCCCTCTGCTCTTAGTATTCAACACTGACTATTTCTATATCTGCCACCAACTCTTAGTATTCAATACTGACTTTTTCCCTGGGTGAGGGAGCTCAGTAGTAACCCATTATAGGGCTAGGAACTGGCAGTAAATGGTAAGTTCTCAGGGAAGGCTATTTGGAAACTGTAATCTGCGGACAGATGTCTTCAGAAAGGAGAATTTTAAGGTTTGAGTTGAATTCATAGCCAAAGCAGTAAATCACTGAAGTTATCAAACAAAAAAGCTAATCATGAGATTCTCAGAACTGACAGGCTGCTTGAAGGGGAAAGGGATCATGAGAAACAGTTGCTAGTTGACGAAAAACTACCGTCTCATCTGACGGCGGATCTGTTGTGTTTTTCACCAGCTAGGTGGGATTTGTTCAGAGTTGTTAGTTTTGGGGCTTCTAATGACTCCTTGCTTTCTCTTTTGCACAGGTGTGGTATTCCCTTACTTTCCACGACTGGGGCGGTACAATCTGAATTTTCACGAGGCTCAGCAGGCGTGTCTGGACCAGGATGCTGTGATCGCCTCCTTCGACCAGCTGTACGACGCCTGGCGGGGCGGGCTGGACTGGTGCAATGCCGGCTGGCTCAGTGACGGCTCTGTGCAATATCCCATCACAAAGCCCAGAGAGCCCTGTGGGGGCCAGAACACGGTGCCTGGAGTCAGGAACTACGGATTTTGGGATAAAGATAAAAGCAGATATGATGTTTTCTGTTTTACATCCAATTTCAATGGTAAGATAATAACTGTACTGCCTTCTTTCTTGTCTCAGAGACTATTCCATACTATAACACTACACTTGGCTTTTAATCTTATCTTCTTAGAAAACAAACAAAACAAGCTTTGAAGTTTTGTTCTAGTTTTAAAAGATATAAAAGTTCTTGAGTATCATAATTTTAAATATCCGCATAAGTCAAGCACAAGTACATATTCTCAGTACTCCTACATTTTATTTCATCCCATTTTTATATGAAATAGTTGAAACTGTTATGTGGTTTGAGATGTGTTACCTATTGTCAAAGATGATGCTGCCAGTGTGTGCCCTCTGTAGGATATGGTTCTCTCAATCAAAGTAAGTGTGCCTTCATTATTACCCATGCTCTCCCTCTCACAATCACATATACACTTATTCATAGATGATCAACAGAACTCAGGACAAAGTGGGGAGTGAGCAAGAAAAAGAAAGTAGAACTAACTCTCAAGGTGAAAGCAGAAGGAAAGGTTGCAGCAGTGTTGATGACTGATTCATTTTATTCATACTCCTCTCAACCCTTCTCTTGCTCTGTTCAGAACCAGCCACATAATTTGTGCGGCCCAGTGTAAAATGAAAATGTGGGCTCAGTGCAGTGGCTCACGCCTGTAATCCCAGCACTTTGGGAGGCCAAGGCAGGGGGACTGCCCAAGCAGTTTGAGACCGGACATGGCATCATAGTGAGACCCCATCTCTAAAAGAAAAAATAAATAAATAAAAAGAAAAAAAAAAAGGAAAGAAAATGTGGAGCTCCTTGTTCAAAAATGTTAAAATTTTAAGATGGTGACAGCAGAGCATTAAACTAAATGCAGAGCCCTTCTCCATGTGGCGCCCTGTGTGATGACACAGGTCACACACCTATGAAGCAAGCCTTGGCCCCATCATTTATATTTTAGGTCCCTGGTGATATGCTTTGGGAAAATAGAAAGAGATTATAGGTCAGGGGTCAACAATCTTTTCTTTTTTTTTTTAAGACAAGGTATTGCCCTGTATGTCACGCAGGCTGGAGTGCAGTGGCACGAC
The DNA here is from genome assembly GCF_001698545.2 of Rhinopithecus bieti. Lineage (NCBI taxonomy): Eukaryota > Metazoa > Chordata > Mammalia > Primates > Cercopithecidae > Rhinopithecus > Rhinopithecus bieti. The sequence continues at coordinate 190,894 of NW_016811046.1, read as the reverse complement.
CTGGACTCACTGCAACCTCCACCTCCCTGGTTCCCAAGTGACTCTCCCTCCTCAGCCTCCTGAGTAGCTGGGACTATGGTGTATGCCACCACGCCTAGCTAATTTTTGTTTTTTGGTTTTGTGGTTTTTTTTTTTGTTTTGTTTTGTTTTGTTTTGTTTTGTTTTGTTTGGAGACATGGGGTTTCACTATGTTGGTCTCCAACTCCTGACCTCACATGATCAGCCAGCCTCAGCCTCCTAAAGTGCTAGGATTACAGACGTGAGCCACTGTGTCTAGCCAACAATCTTTTCTGTAAAGGGCCGTATCATAAATATTTTGGCTTTGCTGGCCATATGGTGTCTGCTGCAATGGCTCATTGTAAGTGTGTATGTTATAGCACAAAACAGCCATCAAAATGCTAAACTCAGATGGAGATGGCAGTATTCCAATAAAACTTCATTTACAAAACAGGTAGGAGGCCAGTTTTGACCCCTGAGCTATAGTTTGCTGAACTCTGGTATAGGTGATTGTTCTTAACCTCTAGTTAATGTTCCAGTGGCCACTACCCTTTCTCCAAATCACATCATCTCAGTCTAGAAAGAACTGGCAAGCATTAATTTATACTTCAGTAACCTATATCTAATGAGGGGCAGGGGAACATCATATTACAATGTCTAATCAGGTAAGAGAGTCTGATTAGATTCAACCAAAACTAAGATGCATAAGAAAATCTTCAGTCCATATGTATTTATCACTTTTAGTCAGTTGAAGTCATATTTTACACATTTTACACATATTTAATACATATTGAAGGAATCTCAGTAATTAACACTATTCAATAAGTGATCGAGACTAATTTGTCTTTCTAGTGAAATCGAGAAATAGTTAGGTATCAGGGTTTCAACAAATGGAAGTTGAAAAAAACTAAACAAATTTGTCTTCTTTGCTAGTGAACCAACAGACTAAGTTTACATTCTGAGTACGTGTTATCTGTGGCAAGTGACTTCCTGTATTTTATGCATTTTCATACGTAGTCTTTGAATGAGAATAATGTCTAATTGATACCTGTAATGAAAAGGACTTGAGGGCTTTTGATTTTTTTTAAATGGACTTTTATGTCAGGAATGTGTTTTGATCCTTTCACATTCAAATTTTGCCTCTCCAGAAACTTGTGCTGGGGTTCAGTCTTGCTACAGCTAGAATTTAAATAGCCCTTGCTTTTAACATGGAATTCTGTCTTCTCTAGTGCCACAGAAGGGCTCTTTTAGTCACTAATTAGCTAACAGAAACTGTATCTGCCATTTCCCTTTTCTTTTAAAGCTATAAAAGGGCATGTCTGGACACATATTAAGGGGCAAGGGAAAACTAATTTAATGGAAGTGACCTAGGGACACTACATTTAATTGACATTTCTATGTTCCTAAAACTTTACAAACATTGCTCTATATCCCCTTCATTGAGAAACACTTCCGTCTTTGGCTCCTTCTATCTCTGTGTGGCTTAACTGAAGACCAGCCCATTTACTCTGTCTCCTTCTTTCTACAGGCCGTTTTACTATCTAATCCACCCCACCAAACTGACCTATGATGAAGCGGTGCAAGCTTGTCTCAATGATGGTGCTCAGATTGCAAAAGTGGGCCAGATATTTGCTGCCTGGAAACTTCTTGGATATGACCGCTGTGATGCGGGCTGGCTGGCGGATGGCAGCGTCCGCTACCCTATCTCTAGGCCAAGAAGGCGCTGCAGTCCTACTGAGGCTGCAGTGCGCTTCGTGGGTTTCCCAGATAAAAGCATAAGCTGTATGGTGTCTACTGCTTCAGAGCATACAACTGAATGTGCCCCTAGAGCACATCAGTTTTAAAGTCATAAAGAACATGTGAAAGGTGTTTTTTTTTCCAATATGAACTCATGCAAGTTACCAAAACTGTGATAACCCTTTTTTACTTACTGTAAAGAGTCATTTTCATAAAGATCAATTCATTGATTTGTTTTTTGTAAAGCTATCATTCAATATATATTATAAATTAATATAAACTTAAGGGAAGCTCTACGTAAGGAGACTTAGAGCCAAACTCTTTAAGCTGTATCATCCCAATAAAGTATCCTTTCATGAACGGGGCATGCAATAGCTTGAGAATTGCTAGGATTAAATTAAGGAAAGTAAAGCTACTCAGAGCAGCAGGCTTCACAAGCACAAACTTTACACATTTGTACAATTTTGAAATGCACTACAATAAACAAATTACAGTAACAAATTTGAAATACAGGCTTCTTTACATAAACTGAGAGGTTATACAAAACTCAGTTTCACAAGGGAACAATCTATACCTTTCTAAAAGTTAATATTTCAAGTCTCAAATAGACAGAATATTTTACTCTTTAGAATCTTGACTTTTNAAAAAAGGAAAGAAAATGTGGAGCTCCTTGTTCAAAAATGTTAAAAATTTTAAGATGGTGACAGCAGAGCATTAAACTAAATGCAGAGCCCTTCTCCATGTGGCGCCCTGTGTGATGACACAGGTCACACACCTATGAAGCAAGCCTTGGCCCCATCATTTATATTTTAGGTCCCTGGTGATATGCTTTGGGAAAAATAGAAAGAGATTATAGGTCAGGGGTCAACAATCTTTTTCTTTTTTTTTTTAAGACAAGGTATTGCCCTGTATGTCACGCAGGCTGGAGTGCAGTGGCACGACCTGGACTCACTGCAACCTCCACCTCCCTGGTTCCCAAGTGACTCTCCCTCCTCAGCCTCCTGAGTAGCTGGGACTATGGTGTATGCCACCACGCCTAGCTAATTTTTGTTTTTTGGTTTTGTGGTTTGTTTTTTTTGTTTTGTTTTGTTTTGTTTTGTTTTGTTTTGTTTTGTTTTGTTTGGAGACATGGGGTTTCACTATGTTGGCCAGGCTGGTCTCCAACTCCTGACCTCACATGATCAGCCAGCCTCAGCCTCCTAAAGTGCTAGGATTACAGACGTGAGCCACTGTGTCTAGCCAACAATCTTTTTCTGTAAAGGGCCGTATCATAAATATTTTTGGCTTTGCTGGCCATATGGTGTCTGCTGCAATGGCTCATTGTAAGTGTGTATGTTATAGCACAAAAACAGCCATCAAAATGCTAAACTCAGATGGAGATGGCAGTATTCCAATAAAACTTCATTTACAAAAACAGGTAGGAGGCCAGTTTTTGACCCCTGAGCTATAGTTTGCTGAACTCTGGTATAGGTGATTGTTCTTAACCTCTAGTTAATGTTCCAGTGGCCACTACCCTTTCTCCAAATCACATCATCTCAGTCTAGAAAGAACTGGCAAGCATTAATTTATACTTCAGTAACCTATATCTAATGAGGGGCAGGGGAACATCATATTACAATGTCTAATCAGGTAAGAGAGTCTGATTAGATTCAACCAAAAACTAAGATGCATAAGAAAATCTTCAGTCCATATGTATTTATCACTTTTAGTCAGTTGAAGTCATATTTTACACATTTTACACATATTTAATACATATTGAAGGAATCTCAGTAATTAACACTATTCAATAAGTGATCGAGACTAATTTGTCTTTCTAGTGAAATCGAGAAATAGTTAGGTATCAGGGTTTCAACAAATGGAAGTTGAAAAAAACTAAACAAATTTGTCTTCTTTGCTAGTGAACCAACAGACTAAGTTTACATTCTGAGTACGTGTTATCTGTGGCAAGTGACTTCCTGTATTTTATGCATTTTCATACGTAGTCTTTGAATGAGAATAATGTCTAATTGATACCTGTAATGAAAAGGACTTGAGGGCTTTTGATTTTTTTTAAATGGACTTTTATGTCAGGAATGTGTTTTGATCCTTTCACATTCAAATTTTGCCTCTCCAGAAACTTGTGCTGGGGTTCAGTCTTGCTACAGCTAGAATTTAAATAGCCCTTGCTTTTAACATGGAATTCTGTCTTCTCTAGTGCCACAGAAGGGCTCTTTTAGTCACTAATTAGCTAACAGAAACTGTATCTGCCATTTCCCTTTTCTTTTTAAAGCTATAAAAGGGCATGTCTGGACACATATTAAGGGGCAAGGGAAAAACTAATTTAATGGAAGTGACCTAGGGACACTACATTTAATTGACATTTCTATGTTCCTAAAACTTTACAAACATTGCTCTATATCCCCCTTCATTGAGAAACACTTCCGTCTTTGGCTCCTTCTATCTCTGTGTGGCTTAACTGAAGACCAGCCCATTTACTCTGTCTCCTTCTTTCTACAGGCCGTTTTTACTATCTAATCCACCCCACCAAACTGACCTATGATGAAGCGGTGCAAGCTTGTCTCAATGATGGTGCTCAGATTGCAAAAGTGGGCCAGATATTTGCTGCCTGGAAACTTCTTGGATATGACCGCTGTGATGCGGGCTGGCTGGCGGATGGCAGCGTCCGCTACCCTATCTCTAGGCCAAGAAGGCGCTGCAGTCCTACTGAGGCTGCAGTGCGCTTCGTGGGTTTCCCAGATAAAAAGCATAAGCTGTATGGTGTCTACTGCTTCAGAGCATACAACTGAATGTGCCCCTAGAGCACATCAGTTTTAAAGTCATAAAGAACATGTGAAAGGTGTTTTTTTTTCCAATATGAACTCATGCAAGTTACCAAAACTGTGATAACCCTTTTTTACTTACTGTAAAGAGTCATTTTCATAAAGATCAATTCATTGATTTGTTTTTTGTAAAGCTATCATTCAATATATATTATAAATTAATATAAACTTAAGGGAAGCTCTACGTAAGGAGACTTAGAGCCAAACTCTTTAAGCTGTATCATCCCAATAAAGTATCCTTTCATGAACGGGGCATGCAATAGCTTGAGAATTGCTAGGATTAAATTAAGGAAAGTAAAGCTACTCAGAGCAGCAGGCTTCACAAGCACAAACTTTACACATTTGTACAATTTTGAAATGCACTACAATAAACAAATTACAGTAACAAATTTGAAATACAGGCTTCTTTACATAAACTGAGAGGTTATACAAAACTCAGTTTCACAGGGGAACAATCTATACCTTTCTAAAAGTTAATATTTCAAGTCTCCAATAGACAGAATATTTTACTCTTTAAAATCTTGCCTTTTTGACCAAAAAAAAAAAAAAAAAAATTCATATGAACTCCAATCCATAGTAACAAGCACAGTTAAAACTCCTTAATAATCCCATTTATATGAAGTATGACACATAAATAAGCAGATAATATTTAACCAATGAAAGACTTCTACCTTCTTATAATTAAAATTACACATGTCTGAGAGGAATTGTTTTATCTTTTGAGTAGCTTTACTGAGTTGTATTTAAATTCTAAGGGCCATTTGCTAAGCAGCATTTAGCATCTACTCAGGGCAGTTAAATAGATAAACTGCTGGACAGAAAAATTGTAAAATTTAGCAGCTTGGTTTTCTGTTAGCCTATGAAATGTTATTGTCCTATAAAATAACTTTAAACTTATTTAATATTCCATATTTACATTATATGAAAATCAATTACATTATAAAAGGAATCCCTAATGCAGAAACAAAGACCCAACTTTCAAAATTCTTATTATTCCTATTTGTATATACACTAGAAAACCCAACTAGTGCCTGTGTTCGGGGGGGAAAGTCAACAGTGTAGTTCTAAACCTTATCCCAAATAGAAAATGTGGTTAATGATGTCACTTTCCTTGCTGGTCATCATTAGGCTTAAATTAAATGCTGAAGCTGTCATCAAAGAGTTTACACTAAAATCTTCAGGGTTTTGAATAAATGGTTAAGTCCAGCTTCAAAACACAATTTTCCACATTAGCAGCTCCAATCTTAAATAAAGCTCTGTTTTCCTATATTTTTATGACTGCTGAGACCCCACAGGGACCAATATTTGTATTCAAATTACATTTCATGGTTTCCCATTGTTTCACAATGAATTCTAATAAATGGGATTTACTATAATAATCCAAGTATGACATAGCTGGTATGCTTTCATGAATGTTTTTATGTAGATTTTCCTCCCATGAACATGAGTAAATAAATCTGTTTCCTGAATGGATTGTGGTTGCATTTAAGGCTCTGTAATAATTCTAATAAATTTACTCTATAAAGATAGAGTTATGGGTGTGGAAGGTATAGAACAATTGGAAGTCCATGAAACCATAACTATAATCATATATTATTCAGACAAAATACTGTAATAAAAGTAGGTCCTTTCTTTCATGAAAAACATACCTGAAAATTTTCAGATGCTTTAATATTAAAAGATGACAATGTTATGCGTGCACATTTTTAAGTTAGGTTGGATATGCAAACTGTACAAAACTATAAATCCAAAGATTTTGTAAGGTTTAAACTCAAACACTGGTGGTATAAATAGAACTTACACTTCTAAATTAAAGAAGATACCTAAATGGTCTAGGATAAGATGATATATTATTTAAAGAGGGGACTTTCTCCCAAATAACAACTTTAACACCTCAAATATGGGGGCTAGCTCACTGGAAGAAGTCCATACTTGAACTATTATTATGTATGTTCTGATAATTTTGTTGGAAATACAAGTAGGAACAAATTTCTATTGAAGCAAGCATCTAATTTTCAGTTATGTCCAGAACGCTACCTTTATAATGTTAAATGTAGTAGTATTTCTTAACTTTTAAATACTTACTAGTATAGGAATTGGTGCTGATCAAAATCTCTGGAGTGACTGTTAGCTGATTAAAATCTATACCAATTACACATCATTTTCCATTCATGTGAAAACAAAAAATCTTAACACAATGAATACTGCTGAGCAGAATTTTGTTTTCTCATTTTCTCAAAGGATCAGAATTTCCATGCCCTTTATACTCCTACTTGAATTAGTCTTTTAATGTTCTCCTTTTGCTGTTTTCCACCAAATGTCTATTTTCCTACTTCATTACCCAAGATGTCTCACTGAGCATGTCTGGAAAAGAAAGGTTGTTCTAATACAATTTCTAACAGAAAGTTTGGTACAACACTGGCTAATTCAGAAATCACTCCTCAGACTTAGATTCCAAGAGTATCAAAGAGATTAGATGGGAGGCTGGGCTAGGAACCCTTGTTTTAATGTATTTGTCCATAATTAACACTGGTGACCATGTAAGGAACAAAGTATATCTGCACATTTCACTGAGACATCTGCATTGAAAACCCAACCAAAAGAAGCAATTCAAATAAAAAGACAATGTAAGAATGAAAATAAGTTGGTCACATTAACACTGGAAGCCGTCTTTAAATGAGTACTGCCATATTGTATCACAGTAACTTTAAGCCAAATATGGCATTTGTAAATTTAAACTTTCTCTCATGGAAAGGGGGCTGGTACCTGTTAAAGTGTTATTTTATGCAATAATATAGTCACTTTTTATTTTGGCAATTAGAAGTAGGCTCAAAGGAGATTCCAATTTGGTTGCTGGCAGCCATTCTGGGTTTCTTGATTTTAGTACTCCAAAGAATATGGTGGTCTCATGGAGTAGCTGACCACTAAGGAGGGGAGGATTAAAAGCGAATCACTTATCAGGTTTTAGCATAGAATGCATTAAGAAATATCAATGGACAACTGACATCGTTTTGTTAAGAAGTTAACTGTATCATAGCTCACTACTGCCAGAGCGGCAATGGATGTACAACGAAAGAGATGAAAAATACAAAAGTCATTAAGCCACCTGATTAAAAGAAAACCAATATTTAAAGGCATTTCATAGATATCAAGTATAAATTTGAGGAGAAGAATCAATCTGTATTACCAAAAAAAACAAAAATGTTTTCATTTTCTGTAAGATACAATGAACTGGTACATTAAAAGTCAATGTTGTGTTACTGAAGTATCTTTTAATTCTTCTGAGTTGTAGAATCTTAGCTATTTCTCTTTGTGTCAAACTCTGTAAATACATTATTTCCAAAAAAAGGCATTTAATTCATTCTTGTTCTGATACATTTGACTTCAAATTGTGAATATGTACAATTTTCATTTCCTAGTACTCTTGCAAAGTCAAAAAAAAGAGTATATATTTGATGTCACTAAATCAACTATAGTATTATCCCATAATATACTGACTTTTTTCTCTTTGTGTATGACTCAAAGCATAATTTATTTTGCCCACCAGTTCAGCAATCCCAGAAATCTATGGTGTTGTTGATTAGATTAACATATTTTAAATGCTTTGTAACTTAATCATGAGTGCTGAATTAAAAGAAAGGTTTTTTTTTTCATACTTAAGTTCTTCTCTTTAGCACTTTACACTTCCAATAACAAGGAATATATTTTGCAATATTTCCATCCCTACTCTGGATTTTCAACATAAAAAATAGTTTCTGGATTTTTCTGATATACAGAAATGAATTATTGAGTGCAAGGATCTATTGCTGGTGCAATGACTTGAACAGAAACACACATATATGAGTTTGTCATTGACACTGACAATTTTAAGGTACATAAAATGTACCTTAAAATTTTCCCATACTTACTTGCAATACATTAATTGCCTTGGAGAAGAAAAAGGTCCAAGAATAATATGAAATTAAATCATTTACTTTCAGCGTTTCAGTTCTTACGCAGATGGACGATATCTTCACCTTGCCAGCAATTTTTGTATATTATGGCCTGGTCTTATATGAAACTTGCTTGATACTAATATTGAAGGATCTTACAGAGTTTCATAATGTTTAAATAAAACAAGTAAACTATTATGATGTCCTTACTTTCCTACAGAGTGACAGAGGTTAATATTATAATAAGACTACTCTTGTGCAAAATGGACCCTGTCTATGATGGTAGATGTATAAGAGGAGTCATAAAAGCCAAGATTATTGGAGAATATGAGGGAGAAAATGAACTAAGAAGAAACTGACACCAGAAGTGTAAGAAGAAGATATTTCCTTTCCTATCTTTACTTCTTGGGCTCTCCATTTAGGATTATTTAGAGGCATGTCTTAAGATGGTTCTGTAGTCTGTGCTTCTCAGTAGGTGGTATATTCAGGAAGATAATAGCTTCATGCTTCAGCTGTTAAAAGATGGCTCTTTAATTTAGTTGGTGTCTGACAGCAGCCTCAGCTCCATTTATTCAGGAGAGTACCCCCAGGGTGGAGAGAAAGCTCCAATTTGCTATTACCTGACAATGAAGCTATTGGCTTTAACAACAAATGTAAGATTCTTGGAAAGAAATAGACTTCTAAGAATATTGTATCCTTGTATTTTTCTTTCAAAGCAAAGGACCCAATTGCCAGCTTTTCATCTGTTGGAAATATCTGGGACTTTTAAAGCATTATTTGAAAAAAATATTTCTTCGATTTTAATCAATGAAAATTCTGCCTGCCAAAATTCATATATATGCAGAGAGCAAAGAAAGGTAAAATACAAGTGAGTTTGAGATTTTGGAGACTATGAAAGGTCCTTCTTTGAAGATGCTGAGATTCTTGCATGTGAATCTAAAAACAAAACCATTTATTATTCTAATAAATAAACATGTTCGTGTATAATGATTGCCGCAAGCCCAGGGAAAAGATAAATAATGTCCTTCATGGTTCTTCCTGTGCTCAGAGTTCTGCCAAATTGAACATCCTTTCTCTATGGGAAGATGCTTTCTCCTATGATGAGAGCCAAACTTCAAGTGGCTGAGAAGCAAATTCTGCTATGCTAATAGAACGCCTTTGAATAGCCAAACTTTCAGTTCAGTGTACATGAACATTCAGGAATCTGTTAAAGCAATTGTACTCAGCATATTGGAATCACTTGGGAATCTGCAGAAAAATGAGGTCTGAGTCCCTGCCTCACAGATTATGGTCAATGGTGTAAAGTGGAGATCAGGATTTTTAACCCCCACGCCCCATTCTAATGTGATTCTAACATGCAGCCAGGGGTGAAAACCACTGGATTTAACTATTTTAGAGTCACAAAACAAAGCCATTCCACAGATATATAATTAGGTTGATATTTATGACTCACAAATTAAATATTTTAAAACTTTCTAATTGGTTTAAATTTTATTGAACTTAGAATATTCTTCAAGCATAAGTATTTAATTGCTTTGATTTGCCTTCTTTTCTAGTGACAGTTCCGATTACATTAGCAAATATATGTCAAATAAATTATGTGCCTACCCTATTATTGTCACTCCTTCAATTCAAACTATTTTGAACTATTTATATTATCAAACCCTTTCCCATCTAAAGTACTGAAATGTTAAGGGTATGGCAATAATCATGTAAAATATTTTGGAATAAGAATTTGAACTCCACATTGAAGTCAATGACTTCTGAGATTTCAATTATATCTCAGAGAAAAAGATGTGAATTCACTATGAGGTTTCCATTACCAACACTGACCCTCAGGCAAACAAAAGCAACACAATTCTAGCTAGGTAGAAGAATGGGTGGGAGTGTGGAATGGAGAGGAAGACAGAGAGAGAGGGTAGAAGGAGGAGAAAGGAGAGAGAATTCTACCCTTTTCCTCAGTAAGAATATATGATTTGATTAAATTCGTTTACCAAATACCAGAGACAACTCTTTACTTATTAAAACTCTAATACCATGTGTTACGTAGATAATCAAAAGCATATTTATTTTATGGCATAATGAGGACATGCATTACTTATTACTTATCAGCAACTTATTCATAATGTTAAAGATATTGGACTGTTTATAATTGGAAGACACAGTTCAATAGAGTGGTTCCAAGCATACACACTAGAGTGATAGTACCATAGTTCAAATTTAGCCCTGCCACCTAGTATCTCTGGGTAAATCCTTTAACATTTCTTGGCCTTGATTTCTCCATCTAAAAGTAGACATATTAATACTAATGATATCATTAATGCTTGCCTGATATTGTTATAAAATTTGAATGAGTTAATATATTGTGGTAATAGCTAACACAATATCACATTTGTGCTATTTTATGTATGCCATTTATTTAATCCACTTAATACCCTGTAAGACAGATATTATTGCCTTAGTTTTCAAAATGAAGAAATGAAGGCCCAGTCAGGATAAATGATTTGCCCAAGTTCACATGGCTTCTCTTAATAGCAAAATGAAGACTTAAGCAGAATTTTCAAGGAAATGCCCTCTTAACCATTGTATCATACTTAACCTCATGGGAAAACATGGAATGGTTCCTGACACATAATAAGCACTCTGTAAATATTAGCTGTTATTATGTTACAATCTATATACAGGTTTGCAAGTCAGATCGAAAAACAGTCCTCAGTTTTCTCATTCTAACAAAGAGGATCAAAATACATTATAAGGTTTATTTTCTAATAAATAAATAAGATTATTTAAAGATAGAAACTTTGTTGTCACTTATCATTACATACTACCTCAAAATATGTTTATTGTTTTTTTATACTATTTAAATCTTTAATATATATTTACTTCAATTTTTGTTTGCATATATCCTTGGTCAATAAACCAAATTATAAGTTTCTAAAAGCATAGACTACATAATGTTATTTTAATAATCCTTCAACCTCACTGCAAGGGCCAGCATAGTGCTGTCAATGTAGTTTGACAATTTGTATTTTCTTGTAACTGAATACATATTTATAGAAAAAATATTGAAAAAAATCAGATAAGCACAAAAAGAAAATGAAAATTTATTATAATTCATAATCCAAATATCTAGGGGACAAAATGACACAAATTCTGTTTTAAAGTATCATATTTATCATTATATATGTGAATAAATTATAGTTCTTAATCAAAATTAGATCATCATACCCAGAGTTTTAGGAATATCACTTATAGTTTTCTTAAAGACATGGTTTTATACATTTCATATTTTCCAGGATTGATTAATTAATTTAGCGAGTGTTTAAACTGACCTGTGGGGATGGTACAGCTATTGGAGTCTGCTATAAACTCACCCTGATACAGGTGAGAGATATGAACAGTAAAATTCAATAATAAACTTCTTTAAATGTTGGATGATCCTACTAGGAGGGATAGCCTAATAACTCCTTCAACCATGCTCTAGATTCCTGAATTCTGTGGCTCTCCTGCAGAGCACAGAGACACAAGTTAAGGCCCAGCATTTGTGCCAGGGGACTAGGGCCTGCCTTCTTCCTACTCTAGTTTTAGAGTACACAAAGAAAAGACACGTAGCTAAAGACACAGAAGCTTCAGACAAGCATACTTCTTTGCAAAAGAAATAAAGTCCTATTTTGTATCTTTTCCACTGGGGAGACTAATCTAAAGAAAAGGGTAATAAGCAAGTATCTTACCAAATTAAAAAGGATAAATATTAATTAGAGAGGTGCACTAAAAATATAATAACACTTAGTTGTTACCAAAAAATATAGAAAACTGATGAAGTATGACAAATTCATTCAGAGCTGACTTCATTCTAAGGGTCAGAGAATAAATTTCAGACATCAGCATTTTGATGTTTTGGTGGGAGAACACTGTTCAGGATGTACTCTGGAAACTTGAAAACTCTTGGGCAGATAAGCAGCCTAACAGTGAATAGAGACTGCAGCCTAATGGGGTAAAAGTCCATGGAGAAAAGCTATCTCTAAGACAGCTGGTTTACAGAAATGCCTACATCATATTAATGTAAGGGCAGAAAGGTGTAATAGCTTCTCTGCCCATCATAAGGATCACGGCTGACACTCCTATAACAAAACGCAAGTTAACAAGGGAATAGCATAACGTTATAAATGTATTTCATCAAAGTTTTATGTGACATGGGAGCTTTCAGAAATAAAGACCCAAAGACCCAAGGGAAACTTAACATATGCTTAGGTTTGATAAAAAACGGATAACCGTATAGAAATGTGATTGGTCAGAGAGTATGATCTAATGGTAATAGATCGAGGCTAGAAATCCACAAGACCTGTCTGTGCAGATTCTTCTGGCTGTGAAGCTTTCCTTCCTTCTGGGTATGGGGCAGGACCCCGTTGGAATGAGACTGTTGAAGGAGAAGGCAGAGAGTGACCTTTTGAGGTTTTATGGTTTGCTTTAGGGAAGAGGAAGACGAATTCCAGTTTCTATTACTCACTTCAAGTGAGAAAGAGGAACAGGAGACAGGAGGGCAGGAGGTCAGAGAGAGACTTTGCTTCTGAGGCTGTTTCTGAGGCCTTCTAATCTCCTTTAGTTCAAAGTACTTAGCATACCAAAGAGTCATACTTTGGCTTATCATTTTCTGTAATATTAGCTAAAGCATCCCTTCACAAGACAGTTTTGACGTGTAATATAAATAAATGCCCTCCAATTTTGTTTGGAATAATGCAAAGATAAATAGAACACTGGAAATATAATTAAAGCTTATTCCTTTAAATATTTAAAGAGAGGTAAATACTTAATGGTGTTTTACATACAGAAGCCTTAAAGAAGTCCAGAATTTATAAGTATACACTATTGATGTGAGGCTCTGAAAGACTCCATTTTAATGCAAATAATCAAAATAGCAATTTTAAAATATGCTTTGTCCCATGGAATACTATGAAACATATAAAAAGGATGAGTTCATGTCCTTTGCAGGGACATGGATGACGCTGGAAACCATCATTCTCAGCAAACAAACACAAGAAAAGAAAACCAAACACCGCATGTTCTTACTCATAAATGGGAGTTGAACAATGAGAACACATGGACACAAAGAGGGGAACATCACACACTGGGGCCTGTCAGGGGTGGAGGGCTATGGGAGGGATACTATTAGGAGAAATATCTAATGTAGATGATGGGTTGATGGGTGCAGCAAACCACCATGACACGTGTATACCTATGTAACAAACCTGCACGTTCTGCACATGTATCCCAAAGCTTAAAGTATAATAAATAAGTAAATAAATAGGTAAACAAATAAATAAAATACGTGCTGTCTGTATGATGTCTACTATGCACAATCGATTAATATGCCTGAAGGCCGGGCACAGTGGCTCACACCTGTAATTCTAGCACTTCAGGAGGCCAGGTGGACAGGTTGCCTGAGCTCAGGAGTTCAAGACAAGCCTAGGCAACATGGCAAAACCCCATCTGTACTAAAAATACAAAATGTTAGCCGGGTGTGGTTGTGTGTGCCTATAATCCCAGCTACTCAGGAGGCTGAGGCATGAGAAACGCTTGAACCCAGAAGGTGGAGGTTGCAGTGAACCAAGATTTTGCCACTGCACTCCAGCCTGGATGACAGAGCAAGACTCTGTCTCAAAATAATAATAATAATAGTGATGATGATAATAATAATAATAATATGCCTGGAAGGAAATTCATTCAACATATCCATCAAATATATTTCCCTCTTACTTCTAAAGTTTCCACTGCAAAGATGTATTCCAAAACAATTATTGAACAAATAAATGTACTGCAATACTAGTACATTCTCATTGCAGCCTAACCATTTTTTTTTTAATTGAGGGAAAATATTCCAGATTTGACTCTGTAATTTCTTCCCTTCCACACCATTTTCTATTCCAGTTCTGCCACTGTAAAAGCCAGTCTGGATGTCACTTGAGGAGGGCCTGAATCATCCATCATCACTGTTTCTCAAAGGAGAGCCATGGACATTTTGGATAAAATGATTCTTTACCATCTGAGACTATCTTAGCTCTTAAGACACTTTAACATCCCTCATTCCTCCAGTAGCTCATTGCCAGTAATAACCAAATTCCAATCATTGTGACAACTCAAAACACAAGACACACATTTCTCTACATCCCCAAGAGCAAATAGGACTGTTCTAGAGAACTGGCTGAGTTTTTTGTTATAAAGTGAATGATCAGATAGAAGGGGACTAAAGAAGCTATGCTGCACCCCAGTGGAGCTTTATTACATTGCTATGAGGTGGCCACAAACAAGCTCCGGCCTTAATGTCACCAGAGCCAGATAAGCATGCTCCTTCCTAAGCCAACCACCCACTATGGGCTCCATCAAGGTTGAGCTTCTCCAGGAAGTGTCTAGGTATTTCCGCTACCCTAATTTCTTATTTATTAGCAGTTCTTTTACCAGTGCCAGAGATTCAGAGAAAAACTAACTCATCTCAGCATTTACCTCATTGGTTAAGATTATTTGCTGATTACACTCATTAGTGTGTGTAAGTGCTTCTAAGAGCACTTGGCACATAGTAAGGGCTTGATAATGTTATTTTCATCAGCAATCATCAATTATTATCATCATCCTCTTCTTCATTATTATCACCTTCATTATTTGTGATTGCCTTTGCCATCACAGGACATCAGATAGCAATTTTGTATACAGTGTACCACATTGCAATTTTTGCCCAAGCCTGGAAACTTATAATAAGTATATCATGCTCAGCACAAAGCAAGTTATTTCTTCCTCAGTAAGGTGATCAACTTAAAACTTAAATAGTTCCTGCTCAACAACCAAAGTTTGAGCCATGGTAAGTTCACAAACATTTATTGAGTCGCAAAACAAAATGTAATGTAAATTTCAAGGTACACACACTCCTTTGGAAATTTTCTGTGTTGGCTAGATTAAAGTTTTTTAATATACAAGACCAGTAACATTTGAACTGAAAATATTTTCTTCCTACCTTAGCAAATCCTCTTGTAGCAAGTGAAGCTTTTTTTCATTGATTTAAGATCTTCCCTCTAGGATTCAAAATTAGAGTCAATATCTCAAAATTATTCACTCTCAATTACATACTTGAAAAGTTTGAATTATCTTTAAATGATAATCCTGGAACACAGCATGTGGCCTGTGTTGGTATAGTCTGCAGTTCCTTAGCGAAGGTAAATGCAGTTTAGGTAATTAATGAGGTGGGGGGAAGGTTCTTACCAATGATTTTAACAAGATCTAAAATTGGTGTTTGCCAGACGTACTACTATAAACTGAAGGTCAGCTGTGTTCTGGCATAGAACTTGGTGACTTGCATTTTGATACATGACATCTCTGGCACAGAAATGTTACTGGAAAGGGGTCCTTATCCAGAGTCCAAAAGAAGGTTTTTGGATCTCTCACAAGAAATAATTCAAGATGAATCCATAGAGTAAAGGGAAAGCAAGTAAATGAATAAAAGAGAGAAAGGAATAAAAGAATGGCTACTCCATAGGCATGGCGGAGCAGCCCTGAGGGCTGCTGGTTGCCCATTTTTATGTTTTTTTTCTTCATGATATGCTAAACAAGGGGTGGATTATTCATGCCCCTCCTTTTTAGACCATGTAGGGTAACTTCCTGATGTTGCCATGGCACTTGTATGCTATCATGGCGCTGGTGGGAGTGTAGCCCTGAGGACCACCAGAGATCAGTCTCTTTGCCATCTTGGTTCTGGTAGGTTTTGTCCAGCTTCTTTACTGCAACCTGTTTTATCAGCAAGGGTACAAGTCTTTATGACCTGTATCTTGTGCCGACCTCCTATCTCATCCTGTGACTGAGAATGCCTAACTGTCTAGGAATGCAGCCCAGTAGGTCTCAGCCTTATTTTCTCCAACTCCTATTCAAGATGGAGTTGTTCTGGTTCAAACGCCTCTGACAGAAACATCACAAGTTGCTTGAGATGAAATATTGTACACAGTTTTTTATTTCCTTCATAGCTCCAGCAGCATGTGCTCTCATTTACACTACTCACTGTATACCTTCCCTCAAGTTTGCAGCTTGATAGCTGAAGAGGTGTGTCTGATGTAATAGTGAAAATAATTCCACAGACAAAAATTAGGTTTGTTACTTTGTCGTCTCCAGACTAATCATGAAACACCTTGCGTTTCCTTTATAGGAGTTTCCTTTGCATAAGGAACTTAACTACTGTTTCCCCACAAACTGGCAAACAAGAAAGATTTACACACAATGCAATTCTTGTTTTTGATTTTGTTTTTGCTTCTTTCTGGCTACCGTGGAGCAGAAGACTCTTTGGATAAATTTATAATATATTTTACAGATGGAAGAGTTTTTATTCAATTACTAACAAATATTTGCATCCTTTTAGTTATCTCTGAAGAAAATAAAATACCACAGAGCATAAGGCTCAAAATAAATCTATTGTAAGTATCTGTGCATAGTTTGGATTACCACATTTTACCTCCCAATTTAACAGTCATTCAAGTTCAAATTCTTTTCGGTTGCAAATATGTTCAGGATTCCTGGGGAGTTTGTGACTGAACCAGATGGCTGGCAAATATGCCAGCCTAATCTAACATTTTTATCTTAAAATAATTGAGCTTCTCCTCTTCATGTAGCCTTCAATAGAAAGCAAATTGTGTAAGGAGAAAATATTACTGATGCTTGTTCAGGTTTTATTGGGTGATTTAATATGAGTTAGCCTTGGTAAATATGGAAAGAAATTGGGATCATAAGATAAATTTCCAGGACCACAACTTGTCTCTAGCATTCTAAATAAATGGTTGCTAAGTGGAAATGAGTGTAACTTGTTTTAGTGGAACATGCAGAGGCACACAGATTTTAAAACAGACCGATACTTCAGACCAGCTTTGACAGAAATATTTCCTAATGGGTCTAGTTAAGTGATGTTACATATTTTAGCAGTTCTCAAATTATTTTCTGCTAACTCACAAAGAACAAACAATACAGCAATTCACATTGTGGTAGAATAATATTTTGAATTATCAGTTTGTGTCTTTTCTAACAAATACCGATTTTGTTCACTTACATCTTGAGGGCTTCCTCTCCCAAGTTTTTAAGGGCAGATACAAGTCACCCATGCAGAGCCTATGAAGGAAAGTTAAAATATTCAATTCTTCAGCAGCCTTCCAGTCTAACAGGAGGTGAATAGATTTAGATGCATGCTTGCAGAGGGAATTTACTGCTCTCCAGGACTAGAAAAATGATGCACTGAGTGAGAGGGAAGAGAACAGGGGGCTGCCATGTGAACAGAAGAGCGGATGAGAAAGAAATAGAAAGACTCTAAGTAGTCCCTATCAGTGTTAGGGAGTGGTTTGCGTGCTGAATCAGCACAGATTTGATGCCCTGTCAGGAGCACCAACTGCCAGCATTCAGCCCACTGCCTGTTCATCAACCATCCACCATGGTTTGTACCAAAAGACTCTGCCCAGCCCCTTACCTGACCTATCCAGAATAGAGGAGACTTGTGTGCCTTGTAGGAGAGGAGGAAAGCCCCTTCTGAATTGTGAGGCAGCACACAGCCCCTGTTCTACTCTTTCTCAGTATACATATGTAGTTAAAAACAAACAACAAAATACACAAATAAGGGAGGCTCAGAATGTGATGAATACAGTTATTGGATGCAAATGATATCCACCCTAGCACTTATGGACTACAGCATAAATTTGGTTTTGTTTTTCTTTACAAGTTCTATGAAATCCAGTTCAATTCAGTAAGCACTTTTTGAGTTTCTCCTATATGCCAAATGCTAAGGACACTGCTACAGCTGTGATACAGGGAGAAAACCACTGCTGCAAATTGCAGCTGGCTCTCAATATTCATGAAAATTAGTGACTAGAAACTGTAGCAGTGCATAAAAATCTCAATGTTGCCAAATGGTCCTTGCCAACAGAAAGTCAAAGAATCAGAAAAATGACTTTCTCCATATTTTCATCTTTTCAGTGGAACTTAAATTATACAGCAAAACATCATGGCAAGGAAGACTTGGAAATGTACCTTTAAAAAATTTTTTTCTGGTTTTCAATACACAGGAAGGCAACACAGGTGATTAAAATCAGTACTGACTGCCAAACCACCAGAGCCAAAGCCTTTTGACTACTCAACATAGATATATACTCTTCTATGTATACTTGAACTTCTAAACAACAACAAATAGGATCAACAACTTGCTCTCACCAATATCATGCAAACAAATATGCACTCATTATGCTGTCACTTCTTTCTGTTTCCCTATCTTTTACTGGTCAAAATTCACCATTTGAGGCCTTAACTCCCCCACACTTCCAAGTTGTGCTACTTAGTGCCTCTGGGCAGTCACTGGGGAGCCAGATATCATACTCCAAAGCAGGTTGCTTCAATTTAGTTTGAATATGATGGGAAAAGTAGGCTTCCCCTTTGCCCTCATTCAAGGAAGGGAAAGCATGCAGGAGTTGAGATGAGACAATGGTAGTGATGACCAGACTGGAGCATTCCATTGAGCAAACAAGTGGGATGAGTGGGGCCAAGAAAATCTGAGGAAGTATGAAAACTGGATACAACCCAATTACCTATTCCAGTGAGGATGAGTTGCTTCCCCCTCCATAATGAAACCAGGTTGCTGGTTGGTTCTAACAGCTTATAGTTTCTTATTAGTTGCTCAGTATTTCTCTCCACTGTTGACAGACTTAAATTCACAGTGATGATAGCCAGGGTAGGATTGGTGAAAGTCCAGGTTGTTGAACCCAGCATAATCTCCTTTCTTGCCACCAGTGACCTCTTTGTTGATAAGTCATTGATCAGGCACCAGAAGAGTAGTGGGGAGAAGCCAAATAATCTGAGTAGAATGGCCCATCATATCCACCTGGTTATTAAAAGCCTCCTTTGCAGTGAGTTTACTTTGGTGAGATTCCCATGAACTACTTCTGAGAGGTTTATTCATTTACTGATTTCCAAGATTCAGAGGCTATCAGGCCCCTGACTATCTTGATCTATTCGTAGCCACTGCCCGTAAAGCAATGTATGTTTATATGTCTGTTTATATTATCTTCCAGCAAAAAGGAACACCAGAAAGATACATGGATGAACATTTGCCCACTGAAAGGATTTCTTTTCCCTTCTCTGCTTGGGAGCCACTCTTGAATGGGACTATAACACCATGACAGTCCACTTCTGTCTATTTCTGGTACAATCACCTATAAAACAGACAAATATTTTCTTCCTTAGTAAACGTGTCACAAATGTTGACTGAGGCAAGGGTGGTAATGCCAAACAAATGGGTGCACTGGGTGGTTGAGCCGTCTACTTGCATAACTTCTTCATGCCTTTAAGACCTGTCTAAGCCCAATTTCCTATATACTCCTTTCATTTGATGATGGTTTGATCCAATTCTATCATTTTCTGAATCAGAAACATGCAGTTCATAAAGAGTATTTCAGGCAACACAGATACTTTCTATTTATTAGTTATGAGTTCAGTCTCTACCAGGACTCTAAACTTTATAGATTTTTTGTTTTGTTTTGTTTTTGTTTTGTTTTGTTTTGTTTTGTTTTGTTTTGTTTTAGACACAGTCTTGCTCTGTCGCCCAGGCTGGAGTGCAGTGGCGCGATCTCGGCTCACTGCAAGCTCCGCCTCCCGGGTTCACGCCATTCTCCTGCCTCAGCCTCCCAAGTAGCTGGGACCACAGGCACCCACCACCACGCCCAGCTAATTTGTTTTTGTATTTTTAGTAGAGAAGGGGTTTCACCATGTTAGCCAGGATGGTCTCAATCTCCTGACCTCGTGATCCGCTCATCTTGGCCTCCCAAAGTGCTGGGATTATAGGCTTGAGCCACCACGCCCGGCCAAAACTTTATAGTTTTATGTACTTCTCATTAAGTGAATTGGAGCAATGCACCCAAATATGGGATATGTTGCTCCCATATGCTGTGTCCCTTTCTTAATAATAAGGAATCTAAGATATAAGAACTCATGTTTCACTTTGGAGAGACTACCTTTTAATTCCCTGGCCACTGGACTATCCTGCAACTCCATTTCAGTGGCAGGTATCTGAAGTTTTATGTGATTATATTTCACCCTCTGCTATGTAAATGTCTTACCAAGGGGTCTAGGATGTTCATTACTCTCTGGCTTACCATGAATGTCAATAATGTCCT
Organism: Rhinopithecus bieti; assembly: GCF_001698545.2. NCBI lineage: Eukaryota > Metazoa > Chordata > Mammalia > Primates > Cercopithecidae > Rhinopithecus > Rhinopithecus bieti. The sequence continues at coordinate 170,233 of NW_016811046.1, read as the reverse complement.
AGGAAGATGCCTTGTGTTATGGAGAGGTGATCAATGTCTCTGTGGAATGAAATATGACACAGACCCAGACTATTTGATGTAGCCCTGATGTAAAACAATGAAGATGCACAGTCTTAGTAAAAAAAAAGAAAACTGCTCTGGCAAGCTCAGGTTAAAATAAATTAGTGGGAAATGTTGCTTACTTGATAAGTGCTTATCAGGTGCAGGGTTCTATTGATTATTCCAGTGAAGAAAGTTGAAACGTCAGCTGCATCTGAAGTCACTTATTTTATTAAGCTTACGATAATGCACTGTTACTTAACAGAATCATCTGTGAGCTTAATGAGCTAAACAGGTGAGTTAAATGGTAATGTGATAGGACTCACCATCCCTAAATCCGTCATACCTGAAGTTTCCTCTGGAAAGTTCCAGCTGGTGTGTTTTCTGTCCTTACCTAATATATCTACAGAGCATGCCCACTTTAAGCCTTGGATCTCATCTTTTTCCACTACTTGCCTCGGCAGTTCTGACACTTATACTTTACTTAGTGTGGGCCATTATTTTTTCCAAACTTGTAAGAGCTGTCGTTAGAGAGTGCTGACAGTGTCTCCCAGGTCATTGTCAAGATGTTGAATCTTGTATCACAGGAGGCTGTTTCCATATTGAAAAAACTGTCTCTTACCCAACTTCACACTTTACTCTCCTGATACAGCATGCTCAAAATCCTGCCCAATTAATCAGGTCCCAACTCCTACTAGTATATGTCAGCTAAGTCCTATAGCTTCTTCCAGGTACAGAACCTTTCCTTCCCTAGTACACTCAGCACTTTCCTAGCCAGGTTATGTTGTGACTCAACTCTAGCAATTGATCCAATTTCCACTAGCAGAGGTAGAATTGATGAAAGTACATCATTTCATCAAACTCCACTCTCAAGACCCCATACTTACCCTGTGGTGGCCCAGACTTGACACACAGACTTGCTGGGGGTAGAATTTCAATATACCTTCTCTGAAGCTTTGCTACTCTTCTAATTAAGTCCTGAGCCTGATCCTTAGCTTTTTCTGCCTTACAGTAACAGAAGTGAGAGTTTCTTTATGTGCTTCCAAGGACATCTCCTGAATTTCACAATTTACTTTTGACTGATGATTAATTACCTTCAGTTTTTGTTGGTCTTTCTCTAATTCATCAATGGCCCCCAGCAGCAGCCATCTCTTTTCATGGCCCTTATTATTACGATTTCTCCCTGAACCTGAAACACCTAGAAATTGTACCCACCAGTGCATTTCCTTTACCAAAATCCATCCCAATTCACCACAAATGAAAGTCAACAGTGCCAGTATGACAAAAAGGTCAAGGTACCACCAGGCTTTGTGTCTGGTAAGAGCCCAGTCTCTGTTTCCAAAATGGCGCCTTGAACATTGTGTCCTTGGAAGGGGAGGAACACTGTTCCTCACATGGCAGAAAAGCAGAAGGGGGTGAAGTCACTCCTAAATGTCTTTTTGTTGTGGCATTAATACATTCATGAAGGCAGAGTCCTCATGACCTAAACACTTCCTATTAGGCCCTACCTCCCAATGCTGTTGCATTGATGATTAAGTTTCAAGCACAGTAGTTTTGGATGAGATGAACATTCAAGTCATAGTACTGGCTTCTTTCACTTAGCATATCCTCAAGGTTCATCCCTGTTAAAGTATATGTCAGATTTTCCTTTCTTCTTAAGGCTGAATAGTATTTTATTGTGTGGCTCTACCACACTTTGCTTATTCATTCATCTGTTGATGAACACTTGGGTTGCTTCTACATTTTAGCTATTGTGACTAATGTTCCTATGAATATGAGTGTACACATATCTTTTTGAGACCCTGATTTAATTCTTTTGGGTAAATACTCGGAAGAGGAATGGCTGGAATAATTCAGCTGAAATGGAATGGCAATTCCTTTTTTGTTTTTTTTTTTTTGAGACAGAGTTTTGCTCTTGTTGCCCAGGCTGGAGTGCAATGGTGCGATCTTGGCTCACTGTAACCTCTGCCTCCTGGGTTTAAGCGATTCTCCTGCCTCAGCCTCCCAAGGAGCTGGGATTACAGGTGCCCAGAACCACACCCAGCTAATTTTTGTATTTTTAGTAGAGACGGGGTTTCACCATGTTGGCCAGGCTGGTCTTGAACTCCTCACCTCAGGTGATCTACCTGCCTTGGTCTCCCAAAGTGCTGGGAGGCAATTGCATTTTTTAATTTTTTGAGGACCTGCCATACTGTTTTCCATGGCAGCTATACCATTTTACATTCCCACCAACCATGCACAAGGGTTCCAGTTTCTCTACTTCTTCATCAACACTTGATATTTTCTTTTTTTTTTTTTTCATAGTAACCATCCTAATGAGTGGGAGGTGGTATCTACCTTTTGGTTTTTTGATTACATGAATTGTCAAAATCTTGCAGGTCTTTTTGTCATCATTCTCCTCTCAAGTCACATTTTGTATGTCTTCCTGGGTCTTGCTGGAACCTGACTCTAGATATAGAGTTGTGTAGAGGAGAAAAGTAGAAACTTTTCTCACCTGTCCAATGCAAGGTTCATGGCTGACACTCCTATAACAAAAGACAGATTAACAAGAGAATAGCATAACAAATCTATTTAATCAAAATTTTATGTGACAAGAAAGCCTATAGAAATGAAGACCCAAAGACCCAGGTAAAATTATTTTTATGTGTCAGTCTGATAAAGAACAGACATTCTTGTATAAGTATGATTAGACAAAAAGGGGATATGATCTAATGGTAAGAAATTGGGAGACCCTAGTCAGACTCTTCTTTGCCTTTCTATGTAACATTTCTATCCTCTAGGTATAGGGCAGGACACCTGTCAGGAGAGAAGAGGTAGGAGAAGGTTAGGGAAACCTTTCTGCTTCTTCATTTTCTCAGTTTCCTGCAGCTTAAAATTCTTAGTATGTCAAAATGCCATATTTAGGGGTAGGGCTTCCTGTTCCCCATCATTTGGAAGCAATGAGAGATAGCAAGGGTAGGCCATGAGAAAAGTCAGCACCGCCTTTGCAGCATAAACATTTCAGATAAGGTTGTTTCAGTTTCAGATTACCAGGCAAGCAGGACCAGCTTCATGCATCAAGAAAGGAGATGCTGCTGCTGCTGGCAGAGGAGGTGCTGTGGGGACTGGATTTGGGACACTCAGTATCACCCAAGCTGATATAAATGTTTCCTTCCAATCTCATTTTCCTTCTTCTCAGCCACAGAAGAGACCCAGTAAATCTATAAATTCAAATTCTTCAATCATCAGCAACTCCCAGGTCTTATTTTAGGTACAACAGCCCTGTGGTTATCAGCAATAAAAAAATACATTTTAAGATAATTCTGATCCTCTGACCATGCCTTGAGTCAAACATTAAAAATTATGGTTTATAAATTTATAATCAGAAGCAGCCAGCCCTGTATCATCATTCCTGTTATAAGGAATACTATACAATTACTGTAGTAATATCAAAGGAGCACATCTGCACCATCACTGTTCAGAAATGTAATGCCCGAATGAGGATTTTTGTGATTTCTACAGAGTTAATTTACCTTCATAATTTCTTTTTTTTTTTTTTTTTTTTTTTGAGACGGAGTCTTGCTCTGTCGCCCAGGCTGGAGTGCAGTGGCCGGATCTCAGCTCACTGCAAGCTCCGCCTCCCGGGTTTACGCCATTCTCCTGCCTCAGCCTCCCGAGTAGCTGGGACTACAGGCGCCCGCCACCTCACCCGGCTAGGTTTTATATTTTTTAGTAGAGACGGGGTTTCACGGTGTTAGCCAGGATGGTCTCGATTTCCTGACCTCGTGATCCACCCGTCTCTGCCTCCCAAAGTGCTGGGATTACAGGCTTGAGCCACCGCGCCGGGCCCATGATTTCTTTTATAGGTCAAATGACTGGTTTTTCTAGATTCTGAAACACGTAAGTCATGATAGTAAAATACCTTAAATTTTAACAGCTCTTTTTTATGCATTCTCTTCAAACAAAAATATAAAACTATGCATTTACACAAACAGCTTCATGGAATAACTATTAATACCTTGAAGAAACAAGTATTTAAGTAAATAATTTCTCCATCAACATTGATGAGAAACTTAATTTTTTTCATGTATAGACATTTTTTAAAGTGTTGAGAACAGGAATACTTCCTGAAATTACAAATTACATTATAAACATTTAGTATTGACAACAACATCATGATAATATAGGACTGCTGCTCCTGTGTGAAATGCTGAAAACAATGAGCTTCTAAGGTTAACACTAATAGATACAAAACAAATTTGCTCAAGCCACTCAAGATTAGGCTAAAAAGAAGAGAAAACGATTTTTAAAAACCTGATATGTGCCAAGATGCATTGATTTAATTGCTTTTAAAATGTGACTACTTGGATAATTTTTATTTATTAGATTTTACCTTTAAAACTCTTTTCTAGAGACAGGGTCTCGCTCTGTTGCCCAGACTGTAATGAAATGCAGTGGCTCAATCATAACTCACTGCAGCCTCGAACTCAAATTCCTGGGTTCAAAGGATTCTTCCACCTCAGTCTCCCAAGTAGCTCGGATTACAGGCATGAGCCACAGTGCCTAGCTTTATACCATCTTTATGTAAAAAGTGTTTAGCATTGAGTGCCACACACCAACTGTCTAACTGATCTTTTTGAACTAACACTGACCTAGTCTTTGTCTTTAGGAGAAAAACATTTCTAAATAAGCTAGTAGGGTTCTTCTACAAGGCAGTAGTTTTGATTATAACTAAATTTTGTTAGGGGAGGATGGTAATATTTTGAAATGTATAATATCCTATAATTTTATGTGATGAGGTTTATCCACAATTTAAAACAACTGTATTTCTACATAAGTAGTCCCTAGATAAAAGCATAAGTTATGATTTCATATTTAAACAAGAGAAAGCTTTGTAGAGAGTTAAACTGCTAACTGGTGACGTTTGTGAACAAAATGTTTTTAGCTAACAAAGTAAGGGATACAACTTAACAATGTCAGGGATACATAAAGCTTTAGAAATCAAAGTAGAGCACCAGCATCCAAAGTTAATTGGTTATGACAAGGTGTAACATTGAACTAATAAATTGCTTTTTAAATAGCAATCATAACTTGCTTTATAAAAAGTAGGATAAAGACACGTTGAACCACTATGTAAAGTTATTTTTTTTAATCCAGAAAGGATTTCAAATGGATTACCAAAAAAGGAAAATAAAAACCAGAAAATCACAGTTGCAGAAAACCTCTAAATAGAATTCTTTAATCCTATGAAGGCTAGATATTACATATATAATTTTTTATTTAACTGCTTTTAAAATGTGACTGCATATGATAAATACTTTGATTAACATTTTAACATCATAAAACTGCACTTAAAGAGATAAAGCATTCTTTATCAGTGTCAGAACACTTACATATATTTTTATTCTTTTATCATTTGCATACACCTCCAATAACCAAAATAAAGTGTTGTCTTAGCAATTACACAATGGCTTGGGGGTACACAACAGACTCCATTAACCATCTTTGTGAGCTAGAAAGACTGAATGTCTTTCTAGCATGGCAACAAAACTTGAAAGTGAACCTTAGGAATGTCTATTCTGAAATGTCTTTGCTATGTGTCATTCATCCACGCCACTACTTTTCTATTTTGAATCTCTTCTCCTGTTTATTCCTAATGCACAACCACTACGCCATTTTTTTTTTTAGTTGACTGACTCCAAGCTCTCGTCTTTTACCCCAAGCCATTTCACAAATTATTTCCCTCAATACAGACACCTTCCTCTTTAACAGAAATTCCACTGCCAGTGGCTACAATAATTTCTTCAACCCACTACCCAAGCAAAAATCTACAAAGATCTGCCTAAACCTAGTCAAGTCCCCCACACTTGGACTTTAAAGATATCCCTGTCCTTCAAGGAGATAGGTTTGGAGAAAGGTTCTGCCCAGGTTTTCTTCTGCCGTGACCTTAAAGACTGGACTGTCTGCTTCCCCTCTTCTGTGTCCTACACTGGCCTGCACTGAATGTATTACATATTTGTGTTAAGGTTAATATACCAAAGATGGAGAAATATCTTTCAGCCATTATTAACACGGTTCAATTTTTCTGATAAAAGTCTGTATCCAATACATCTAGAGCCCTGCAAAGGCCAGACTCTAAGACGTTTACTCTCTGGTAATTCTCATCTGCAAATGTATTTCCTGGGGCTTTCTGGAAGGCTTTTTCTCTCTGTGCCTCTACTGGTCACAATTTCTACAGTGTATTGTAGGTTTTGGTAGGAAAAGTTACTTCCAGATGGTGGCTCCCTCAAAAACCTCCCCACATTTCTAGTAAATCCTACATTCTGTGATATTCTATAAAACATTAACACACATCCTGCTTCCTGCAAGACCCTGGGGTTTCCTGATTTAAACCCATGCACCAGCCACATGCTCAGACAAAATCATCAAGTAACAATGGAAGAAACAAGAATGTGTCATCATGAAAGACAACTAGTAGATATTACTTGGCAAAGAAAAGAAAACAAAACTAAATGGCAAGTAAAACATCAGCCTATAAAATTTTTTATCTTTATCATGAAAAGGGCCTTAGGTAAAACCCATTTTTAGAGCAGAAATCTTTCCACAGTTACTCTGCCCACTAAACTTAATTCAATTTTATTTTATCATCACCTCCTTAAAAATACTTCAATTCTGCAAATTAAAACAATGATTCAAATGTAGCCCCTTGAGCAGTGATAACAGACACATATATCTTGCTCCATTAGCCAATTTTCAGATACCTGCAAACTTATCCTAAGGTTCTGATATATATATATATATACAGTAAATTAAAAGTCCATTTAGTAACTTTATTTGACAGCCAAACTACCTCTAAAAAGCCCTGGGCAAAGGCTTCTTTCACAGAGTGCTGTAACATACAAACAACTACAATGTTTAGTCTCAGAATTGGCCTGTAGGCTTTGCCATCAGTACTGTGTTTATCAGTGAAAATAACACGTAGGCCTGTTTGCAAAAGCACTTACGATGTGCTCAGAATAAAGTGTCTACTACCATGATACTTATTAAAGTATAACAGAATTATGTGAAAGTCACCTTTACAAAAAGAGTCATTTCACATTTGACCTTTATCAGCGCATAATAGGGTTTCATTGAGAACATAATTGCATAACCTGATCCATGTGCACTCTGCACAATGCTCTTCACAAAACTCAGGAATCTTCCTGATAAAATAAGCTGAAAGAGCCCAGTTTAAATAACAAACAGAAATGTTTAAGGATCTATATTCATGATGCCTTTTTAAATGTTCATAGAATCGAATAATGTATATAACAAATTTAGCTTCTTTACCCTCTGGCAGATTCAGGTCCTTTCTCATGCCTCAGGGAATTGTCTCTATCTCCAACTTGAACTTGGACCTGTATTTCTAGGCCTCAGATGCTGCATTCCTCGGTTCCTGAATGGTCTGTATCTGCTCAACCTCTGCCTTCCTGTCTTCCACAGCCTTGGAACTGCTTGGCAACTTAGCAGACTTCTACCTAAAGTATACTTTCTCTGCATAGGCACATAGGTAAGGATGCAACACACACCACACACACATATGCATACACACACACACATACCCATATATACGCATATATGATTTGGCTTGATGTCCCAGGTCATTCAACTGGGATCGTTCATGTGACTCCAGTGTTCCCTTCCAGTTCCAGGTCCCACCACACCTACATTCACCTCATGCCTCAGAGATACCAAAACTAACTGCTTGTATTAGTCCACTGTTACACTGCTATAAAGAAATACCTGAGACTGGGTAATTTACAAGAGAAAGGGGTTATTTGACTCACAGTTCCATGTGGCTGGGGAGGCCTCAGGAAACTTACAGTGCCACTTTTAAGCCATTAGATTTCATGAGGACTCACTATCACAAGAACAGCACGGGGTAACCACCCCCATGATCCAGTCACCTCCCGCTAGGTCTCTCCCTCAACACACGGGGATTACAATTCAAGAAGAGATTTGGGTGGGGACACAGAGCAAAACTGTGTCACTGTTGTTTCCATTTCTGCCAGGAATGTTCTTTCCTACCTGTTTTCCCTATAAAACTCACCAAGGCCTTTCCAGACACATTTGAATGTCACCTATTTCAACAGGTTTATCCTAACTTTCCTGGGCAGATTCAGAACCTCCTCATCTATACTTCTTATAGCTCTCCATGTTTAATTCTTCATTGTTGCTACTGTAGTTGTTTTTCTTTAACATTATCTGCCTTCCTGTTATATTATAAGCTCCTGGACAGCAGGAGTCATGCCTAATTCTCTCTTGTATCACCAGGCATCTGCACTGTTTGAAAATAGCATTTGACTCGAAATGCCTACTATATAGGCATTGAACTAAAAGAAAATCCTCTCAGACAGTAGTGGAAAAGCAAGAAATATATCTGCTTTGAAATCTAAAATGTTTACATAGAACCATTAGTGTATAAAAATAGTATAAGTGCAATGAGAAAAGCAGGAAGAAAACAGAAGTAAATGGAATTGAGGGTTGGATAAACCATCTAAGTCCTGCAAAGTACGACTTACTTTGGAGGGGCATCTGGAATTTTGCTGATAGATACGATCCTTTTCCCAGAAAATATCTGCCTGTGCACATGAACACACACACACACACACACACACACACACACACATTGTTAAAAGTTTTGAAATTCATGGACTACAGGCAGAAATTGTGCTACTGTCCTCAGACCATTGATTAAGAACAATGCACATATGGAAATGGTGTGAGAGGACAGAACTCTGCAATACAACAAGCAAGGAGCGAGCTGTAGAAGAAAGTGAAAGGAAACAAAGGGACAGATAGCATCCCCTTGGACCACTATGGCTCAAAGAGCTTTTGTCCCAGTGTTTCGTTTATTTGTTTGAATTTTATTTTAAGTTGTATCTGGCTTCTAATTACAACTAGCTGTTAAGGCAGTGTGGTTTTGTTGTTATTGCTATTGCTTCCTTATGAGACAAGAAGATTCGACTGATTAAAGGCCTCTCCCTCTTTTACTTCTGAAGGTGAAAGAGCTGAGATCTTGAGGAGCAAGTCATTCTCAGGTGAAATGTCTAAGGAATAAACTTAGGAACAGGACAGAAAGGGCAATGACTGTGAGAGAAAAGAGGTGGGATGTTAAGCTCATTTTCATCACTGAATTCAAATTTGGAGGAGTTTTACAATCTTTGTATTATTTTGATAGAAGGAAGATTGAGTAGAAGCAAGCACACAAGATGGAATATGGAAGAAAAAAATTTAAGCTAATGAGATACAGAATAATGTTAAAATTATATGAAATGCTTAACATAAGAAACTAGTATTTAGGGAAAATATGACATGTTTGCAGTTAGAAATAAAAATATGTTGCATCTGCAGATGACAGGAACCACTGCAAGGAGTAGAATGTTTTGATTCCAGTCACTGTAATTCAGTTAGTCCCAGGGGTTCTTCTTGGCCCCATCTAGTTTGCTAGGACACATAATTTTTCTTTGAGACTGCCAAGAATTCTGCTTGATTTTCACTATTCTAACAACATAAACAATAACAGGATATTATCATTTATTTAGCACTCCTTCTTTGACAAAGGCTGAGCGGAGGGCTTCGTTCATACATGATTTTGCTTAATTCTCACAATCATTTTATAGGAGAGGTGCCATTATTACTTTAGTTTGCAGATGATAAAAGTAGACGTTTCAAAAAGTGTTGACTTTCTCAAGGTCAAATAGTTGGTGAATTCAAAGATGAATGGATTCCTTCATTGTCCCAGACACACACTGACCTGGAAGGCAGTTACAGACTTTAACTGATGGTTTAACTACTTAAATTGAGACATAGAGTCTGAAATGTAACGTGATTTTGCTAACACTATGGCAGACAAAGAAAACATAGCCTAGCAATCAAAAGAAATTTCAAAGTAGCTCAGGTTCTATATATGAGCAATGCTTCTTAAAATCCCATTTCTCCTCTAGCCTTTCCTTCCCAACCTAGAGCTGCTTCAGTCCTTTCTCACCCTAACTCTCCTAAAAGCCTCCTTTCTCAGTCCTAGCCATCTGCTCCTCTAGGCCTTTCCCTTCTTTTCTCTCAATCAGACTTCTCACCATTCTCTTGATTGTGAATCAAAAAAGTCAACCCTGCAGGACATCTGTGAGAAGACAGATATATCACCCTGAAATAGAACATCACCTTATGGCACCAGACACACTGCTTGATAGGCTGAGCACATGCTGATACTCAGGCCAACTTCCCCCTTACACCAGGTGCCTTTGGTAAGGATTTCTGGACAGATTTAAGTTGATGCCTTTTCCATCTGTTAAGAATCTCGGCCGGGCGCGGTGGCTCAAGCCTGTAATCCCAGCACTTTGGGAGGCCGAGACGGGCGGATCACGAGAGGTCAGGAGATCGAGAACATCCTGGTAAACGCGTGAAACCCCGTCTCTACTAAAATACAAAAACTAGCCCGGCAGGGTGAGGGTGGCGGGCGCCTGCTGAGTCCCAGCATACTCGGGAGGCTGGGCAGTGAGAATGCGAAAAAAACCCGGGGAGGCGGAGCTGCAGTGAGCCTGAGATCCGGACACTGCCACTCCAGCCTTGGGGCCGACAGAGCAAGACTCCGTCTTTCAAAAAAAAAAAAAAAAAAAAAAAAAAAAAAAAAAAAATGAATCTCTAGTGATTTAGTCATCCTACCTTTTCCTGGTGCAGAAAGGGAGACACTCTTACACATGGAGATTTCCTGTATAGATGTAAATTTCTCTAACCAAAGGATAACCTTTAAGAACTACTCCTTAGTCAGCAGTTCCTCAAAATAACCAGCTCAAAATAATCCATATGCCAAAGAGACTTATTTGGGGTAGCATATTGAAACTGGCTCAATTGTTCCATGGAACTAGTGCTTATGATTTTTTAAATAAACACAGAAATTGGCTCTCCCTGGTTTTAAAACTTGAAACTTAAATTTTTCTTGCTCTAGTTCCTTCCTCAGGAAACCAACCCTCAGGCAAAAACTGCAACTCCTCAAATCCAGACAATGAGAAGCCATGCCCCTCATCCATCTTGATTGCTTTCTTACTTGTCCTTGATTCCTGTTTTCCCTAAACATAACTATATTCCTTCCCTACCATATAAACTCCAAATTTTAGTCAAGTGGAAGAGACAAATTTGAGATTCGGCTCTCACTTCTTCAGCTGACGTCCCCCAAATAAAAAGCCTTCTTCCCTGGCAATACTTGTTGCATTGGTGATTGGCTTTCTGTGGGACAAGCAATGGGACCAAAACTAAACCCCTGGCATTTTAGTAAAAATATTCTGGTCTCTTACAGTTATATTTTGGGTTACTGTATCCTGCATCCCATCACCGGAAAGAGTGAAGTTTTGACTTAATAACTATGTGGAAAACTAAGAGAAACACATTTGAGGGAATCATAATGGCATTGATTTGGGACATTGGTTAAGCTTTGGGGATGGAAGACTTTATTATTTCTGTGCTAATTAGCTACTCTCACACATGGATGAAGAACTGAATTATAGTCCTTTATTTGTTCAACTAAAAATTATTGGTGTCTACTCCGGGTCAGCTACTTTAATAAGGATCATACAGAGATGAAAAGGAGGGGGCAAAGATCAGCTGTACTTAAGTTTGACATGAAGAACTCATAGTCTGGGAGTTAATAATATAATGCAAGGTGGCTGATGTATGCCATACACTGAGTCATAGTATAACAAGGTGTAAGGGAGTATATGTATGTAATTTTGTGAGGGTAGAAAGGGGGAACCACTTTCCGTGGATGGAAGGAGTATTTTGTTACTGACATCATTTAAAATTGTACAAACACAGTGATAATACAAAGCAGGCTGGCTTCTAGTCAGTTTTATTATAGTTTTTAAATTCTCCACAGAAAATGTACCCCTTTGTTACCTGCCCAGGACTGACTGCTCTTCTCCAAACCCCTTCCATCTCCCATACTCTTGGTATGACACTGGTATTAAGTGATCTATGAGCAAAATAAAAGAAGAGATTGATTTTTTTCTGAGAAAGCTACAGAGAAAATAACAGGGTCACGGACATTTAAACTGGATTTTGAAAAGAACTGAGTTCACCAAGTTATCTGGAATTAGAATATAGTAAAACATTATTTGCTACCATTTTTTTGAATCTACTGTTTTATGTACAGTAACACTGTTTGTTTATACTTGTAACCAGTATTTCCTCCAGCTACATCAGCTAAAAGGTGTCCCAGTTTTGCTTCAAGATGACAAGAAAAGCCTTGAATGTTACTCCAGTGCAGGTTGGTTTCTCCATGAAGCTGACTTTGAGGGAGAGTTAGCATGTGGAATGTTTATTAGGGAGTGCCTGTGTAGGAGAGGAAAAGGAAACAGTCAGCAGAGGAGGAAGGCAAGCTGTCATATAGGATTGGTAAGCAGCCTGTCTTTGTCTGTTTGAACTGCTATAACAAAATACCTTAGACTGAGTAATTTATAAACAACAAAAAATTATCTCTTACAGTTCTGTAGATTGAGAATCCCAAAATCAAGGCCCCAGCAGATTTGGTATCTAGTAAGGGCTCTCTGCTTCATAGATGCTGTTCACAGATTCTTGCAGTGTCTTCACAAGGTATAAGGCCAAACGAGCTCTCTTGGGCCTCTTTTATAAAGGCAGTAATCCCATTTATAAGAGTGGAGCCCTCATGACCTAAGCGCTTTTCAAAGACACCCACCTCTTAGTTATTACATTGGGAATTAAATATTAGCACATGAATTTGAGGGGACATATTCAGACCTTAATATTCTACCCCTGCACCCCCAAGTTCATGTCTTTCTCACATGAAAATACATTAATTCCCACAACCCCAAAGTCTTAACTCATTCCAGCATGAACTCAAAAGTCTGATGTTCAGAATTTCACCTACATATCAGCTAAATCAAATATAGGTGAGACTCAAGGTACAATTCAACCCTGAGGTAAATTTCCCTCCATCAGCAAGCATGGGAAATCAAACAAATTATGTGCTTCCAAAGTACAATGGTAGGACAGGCATAGAATAGATATTCCCATTTCAAAAGGAATAAATTAGAGAAAAAGAGAAAAGGTTAATGGGTATCGAGCAAGTCCAAAACTCAATAGGGCAAACATTAAATCTTAAGACTGGAGAATAATGTTCTTTGACTTGGCATTCTGTCTTTTGGACACACAAGGGCAGGGGTTGGAACCTCAAGGCTCTAGGTGGCCTTGCTCCCATGGCTTTGATGGGTGTGGCCAATGCCACAACTCTCTTGGGTTGAGTTTTGTGCTTGCATCTCTCCCAGAGTGGAGTTGCACCCAGCTAGCTCTACTGAGCTGGGTTCTTGAGGGTGAGTCCACTTTCACAGCTCCACTAGGTATTGCCCTAGTAAGGAGTCTCTGCAGCGCCCCTGCTTCTACAGCTTCACTAGTCATTGCCCTAGTGGGGGCTTTCTGTGGTGACCCCACTCCTGAGTGCAGTTCTCCACCAGAGCCCCAAGACTCAACAGGGCATCCTTTGAAATCTAAAGGGAGGTAGCAATGCTGCACAACTTGTGCATTCTTCACATTTTTGGAGATGGCATTGAACATATGCAGCTAAGGTTTACCATCTCTGCCCTCTAGAGAGGTGGCCTGAGCCACACTTAAATCACCTTGAATCACATGGTACGGCTAAGGAGTGCTGTGCCACAATGAGAGGAGCAGAGACTTTAGGCAGCACAGGGTAAGCAACAAAGCCCCACGGGCACCTAAGTGTCCTTTTCTGACATAATTCTGTCCCCAGGGCCTTGGCACTCTGAGCCTGTGATAAAAGTGGCAAGCCCAGTGATCTCTGAAATGCATTCAGGGTTATTCTTCCATCATCTTGACAAGTAGCATGTGACTTCCTTCCATCTAATCTCCCTGTCAACGGCTAGGTTGACTACACCGTTGGTATTCTGTCCTGAACATGTTTTTTGTTCTTTACAACATGGCCAGGCATAAGTTCTGCTTCATGTTTTACTATAAATTTAATCTTCTCAAATTTTACAATAAGCAGTCAAGAGAAGCCATGTTGTACCTCAGCAATTTGCTTAGGTAGTTGTTCCACCAAATATCTTCTTTCATCAGTTAGTTCTACCTTCTACAAAGCACTAGGACATGCACACCATTCAGCTAACTTCTTTGCCACTTTATAACAAGGATCACCTTTCCTCCAGTTTCCAATAAAATATTTCTCATTTCCATCTTAGACCTCATCCAAATGGCTCTTACCATCCATAATTCCACCAACATCCTGCCTGCCATCTTTTAGGTAATCTCTAGAAAGATTGAGGCTTTCTCTACATCTCCCCTCTTCTTCTGAGCCCTCACCAGAATCCACCTTAATGTTACATGTATAACAATGCAGGTTTTTTGTTGCATGCAGCTCCAAATTCTTCCAGCCTCTATCCATTACCCTGTTTCCAAGATGCTTCCACATTTTTAGGTATTTGTTACATCAGCACCCCACTCTTGCTACCCCTTTTCTTCTTAGTCCTTATGGGCTGCTATAACAAAATACCTTAGACTGGGTAATTTATAAACAATAAAAATGTGTTGCTCACAGTTCCGGAAGCTGGAAATTTAAAGATCAAGGTACTAGCAAATGTAATGTTTGGTGAGGGTTCTCTGCTGCATAGATAGCACCTTCTTGCTGTATCCTCACATAACAGAGGCCAAACAAATTCTCTGAGGCCCCTTTTATAAGGGCATTAATTCCATTTATGAGGGTGGAGTCCTCATGACCTAATCACCTTCTAAAGACTCCACCTTTTAATACTATTACATTGGGAATCAAGTTTCAAAATATAAATTTTTTTTTTTTTTTTTTGAGACAGAGTCTCGATCTGTTGCCCAGGCTGGAGTGCCGTGGCACAATCTCGGCTCACTGAAAGCTCCGCCTCCCAGGTTGATGTCATTCTCCTACCTCAGCCTGTAGTCTCATCCTGTAGCTCTCCTACCTCAGCCTGTAGTCTCAGTTACAGGCTGAGACTACAGGTGCCCACCACCACGCTCGGCTAATTTTCAAAATATAAATTTTGAAGGGACAAAAAGATTCAGACTAGCACAGCTTCAGTTGATTCCTGGAGGAGTCCTGGAGTTCAAATGACCATTCAGAGTAGTCCCACATTGTGGTGAAATGACTCTGAGCCTTTATATAGCAGTCAGTCTTTGGACGTGGGCTGCCCTAGGAAGGATGTGTCTTTGGGCAAGATGTGAACACCTGGAGCACAGTCACTTCCTCAAGGGATGACAGCTAAAGACCATTTTCTGAACACTTCCAATAAGCCTTCCTTAAAGAGCCGTTTCATGTCAATCACATATGTCTCCTTGTCTTGGGGAAATTACTCTGTTCTTTTGGACACTTGTCCAGGTACACAGTGCTGTGCCTGGTACTCGAATAATCTGTGCACCAGCACCTTGCCAGCCTATGCCAATTCTGCTTCCTTTAGCATTCACCAGTCAAGGAGAGCCCTGCTCTTCGTCCAGTGTTGTTCATGTTTGTAGGCACCAAGAAGATGCTTATCATGAAGTATAGTTTATCCTGGAGTATACCATAGCTGTCCTGAAGAGTTTAGTTCTTTTCACTTTTTGTCCTGCCCACCATTCTAGAGAAAAGAGCCATTTCCTCTCATCCATGCATACTCTTGACTTCTTAAACATTTGTTCCCAGTATAAAAGCAAGTTCTCTACTTGAGGGCTATTGGTACATACACTAATATGGTCACATGTAGTTTTAGGATATTCATAGATTTTTTTTTTTTTTTTTTGAGATGGAGTCATGCTCTGTTGCCCAGGTTAGAGTGCAGTGGCATGATCTCAGCTCATTGCAACCTCCACCTCCCAGGTTCAAATAATTCTCCTGCCTCAGCCTCCTGAGTAGCTGGGACTAGAGGCACGCACCACGACGCCCGGCTAATTTTTGTGTTTTTAGTAGAGACGGGGTTTCACCATGTTGGCCAGCTGGTCTGGAACTCCTGACCTCAGGTGATCCGCCCACCTTGTCCTCTCAAAGTGCTGGGATTATAGGCACGAGCCACCAGGCCTGGCTTGTAGATCATTTTTTGATTCTCATGGGCATTAGCCAAACATCTTTTTGTAACAGGTTTGTCTACAGATTCTTAAATGATCTGAGCCAAATGGACTATGACGGGGAAGGAGAACCTTGTGTTCATTTGATAGGGTCAGTTATTTTAGGTAGAGAGTTATCCAATCTGATACCACCCCATCCCACGGAACTGTTTGCCAGAAAAATACTGGATAGGTTAAATTCCACTGGGGACCCTATAAAAAATAAAGTATGTTCTATAAAGCAATTTTAGAGATCCAAATTTAATATGTAGCAACAATCTTCTGTCAAAACCTTGTACTTTAGTGAAACTGTTTCCCTAGGGAAAGTTTTAATGCTATTCATTACCCAATATATAATTCTATTTATTTTCAGCTTTATCTGAATTTATCTGGAGGGTGTTTCCTTCTACTTTCTCTGTTGGCTTCTCCAGTGGTAGTGGCTGAGAAGTAGGTGTGATGAGGATAATACTCTGTAGTGGGAGGCATCTTCAGTTCTGAGTATAGACATTTAGAGATATCAAGGGCCCCCAGACTTGAAGACTTTAAAGACCAGAGAATTAAAAAAAAAAAAAAAAAACTATAATAAAACTGCCAAGTTTTAATTTTCCAATAAGAATATTAAAATAAAAACGTCTTCCTACTAATATTATGATTTCATAAAATAAAAGGATTTCAACATTAACATAAAACAGAAATAATTTTGAAAGGCCAATTCTTCAAGGTAAATACCTTTAGCTACAGGAAAACTCACTACATGTCTTTGTGTTTCCGATTTCACTATAGTCCACCTTTCTGCATTCTGCACTAACCCACTGTTTTGTTTGCCATTTCTTTCCTAGGCCTTAGCACAGTCCCTCACATGTCATAGGTCACTGTGGGAACCACTTATCAAGACAATACAAAAAATCCCCAGGGTGGTAATTCCGTAGTCTTTGCCTCAATTATATCATTTTATCTTCCTCTTATCCTGCATAGCCAGTATTCCAAGTCAAGTCTTCTCAAACTATCTCCACCTTGGAGATATATATATATATATAATAAGCACATATATTAAATATATAAGCACATATATTAAATATATATATATAGGTGTGTGTGTGTATATATATGGATAGAGAAGATGTATAGCCTTCCTGGCTACAAAGATGGACCACAGACATTCCCAGCCTGTCATTGGTAAGACGCTGGTGATCACTCCAGCTGAAGAAGGAGTATAGGGTCTCACCCTCTCCTTGCAGGAGAAAACCGCAGAGAGCAGGGCAGAACACTTCCCCATTTGTGACATCTAGTGGCTCAGCCTCTGCATGACAACTTCTTACAGAAGGAAAATCTGACAAAGTCAACACTAGCTCTGCCTGGGTTTTGCCAGCTCCTGAAAAAGCTCTAGCGCACAGCTAATTCCTTAGAGGAGTGTTCAGTAGCATTATAATTTAAGAGCCAGGCAGATTAAAACATAAAATTTTTTCTGTCTGTAGCTTATTCCCGTCGATACAGGAAAGCACAAGGGTCAAAGTGCACAAAAGCTCAAAAATGAAGATAATAATGAATTGAAAATCTAGCTCTCATCATCAGGTTATTTCTCCCTTCACAAAAGGAAGAAAATTAAAGAGCCAGACATCTGCCATTGCAGCATCTTGTTTACCGGTGGGAAACCACATTCAACATGAATATTCAAACTCAATAGCTGGTGTCTTTATGGAGGCTTTATGGGTCTTCCTAAAGAACCATTTAGGAAGAACTGGGAAATCAGCTCAGTCTCAAATAATTTCTGCAACAATATTGGCTAGGTGTTTTGTTTTGTTTTGTTTTTATGCTTCTGCTGAAAGGAGACACTGTGTTGTTGTTGTTGTTTTTGAGACAGTGTCTCACTCTGTCACCTCTGCTCAATTGCAACCTCCACCTCCCAAGCTCAAGAGATTCTCCCACTTCAGCCTCTTGAGTAGCTGGAACTACAGACACATGCCACCATGCACGGCTAATTTTTGTATTTTTGTAGAAATGGGTTTTCATTATGTTGCCCAGGCTGGTCTTGAACTCCTGAGCTCAAGTGATCCGACCTCCTCGGCTTCCCAAAGTGTTGGGATTACAAGTGTGAGCCACCACACCGGCCTGGGAGACACTTTGACTTTGCATGTATTATCTCACTAAATTTAATCCTCACAACAACTCTAGAAGATGGGGCTTTTAATTTCCCCATATGAGTAAATGGGAGTGCAAAGGCTACAGAGATAAAATGTACTTTGCCCTAGTAAGCTAGAAAGCAGCATCATCGGTATCTGATTCCATGTCTCTTTGGCTTCAGGACTGTATTTTTCTCCCATATCACATTTATTTAGAAAATAGTTTTGACTAATTAACCAATATTTTTTGGTTTTCCATCAGTATTTTTCACTTTCCTTCCTATTCTCCCTTGTAGCAAATATTCTGCAGTATTTCCTCAGGGGAGGCATGTGACAAAACAGAACACTGAAAAAGCAGTCAAATATTGGGGTTTTGTGGTCTAAAAGTCTAAGAAAGAGAATTCAGAACGTAGATAAAGAGTATAGGAAGAGTGCTAAGAAATGGGGTTGGGGAAAACTGGATCTAATTATTTTTCATGATTGCAGAGGTAGGGTAAAGATGAGAGAAATACATAGTGGTCTTGGAAAAGGAGACCCAAAGCCTTCGTCCCTGGCAGAGCTGTCATGACAATGAAAACTCTCACTGAGAAAATGTTTATAGCACCACAGCTAGGTGTACAGGAGTGTGAACTGCCTGTCTGAGAATCTTGTACCCTGTGATATGCTGGAAGCTACTAGGGCCATCGGACCTGTAGAGGTCATGGGGACACAAACAGGAGTATCTCCCAACAACTGGGTGGGACAAGCGTGAAAGGTTTGTAGCTTAGACACCACCTTGGGAAGAAGAAAGGGGCAGGTGAACCTAAATTGTTTTTGTTTTGTTTTGTTTTTGAGATGGAGTCTCACTCCATCTCCCAAGCTGGAGTGCAGTGGCACAATCTTGGCTCACTGCAACCTCTGCCTCCCAGGTTCAAACGAGTCTCCTGCCTCAGCCTCCTAAGTAGCTGGGACTACAGGTGCGTGCCATCATGCCCAGCTGATTTTTGTATTATTAGTAAAGATGGGGTTTCACCATGTTGGCCAGGCTGGTCTTGAACTCCTGACCTCATGATCCACCCACCTTGAACTCCCAAAGTGCTGGGATTACACACATGAGCCACCATGCCCAGCCTAGTGAACCTAAATTGACCGAGCTTAAGTATCTACTTAACCTGGAAGAACTCAGGCAAAAATAAATGTCATGTTGAATTACAGAAAAATAAAATTATACGTAATAGCCACCTTGTATGTGTTTCCTAGGACTGCCATGACAAATAACCATAAACTGGGTGGCTTGAAACAGCAGAAATTTATTCTCTCATAGACTGAAAGCTAGAAGTTTAAAATAAGGTGGTGGCAGAAACTTCTTTCTCCAAAGACTCTCAGGGAGACTCCCTCCCTGCCTCTTCCTAGCTTCTGGTGGTGGCCAGCAATCCTGAGCATTCCTAGGCTTGAGCTCATCACTCCAATCTCTGCCTCCATCTTCATATGGACTTCTGCGTGAGTTTCTTCGTGTCCTCTCCTCTTCTTGTAAGCATTCCAGTCCATACATTTTGGGTTCATCCTAATTTAATGTGACCTTAGCTGGATTGCATCGGAAAGAACCTATTTCCAAATAACGTCATACTCACAGTGCCAGGGGTGAGGACTTGAATGTATCTTTTTCAGAAACACAAAAGGTATGAATCCCAGTCCACAGATTCAGTTTTGTAGCGGTTTGGGGGTGGAAGAGGTGACACCACACACGGTTGAGAGCACTGGTGCCAGGGAAGCTGGTCCTAGTCAAATGTATATTGACTGCTGGACCTTGAGCAAGGCAATGAGCCCCTAGGCGCCTCTATGTCCTCATCTCTTTTGTGACTGGAATGCTGGGTGATCCTTTCTAACACTAACATTTACTGATTCTACTGGCCCTGTGTGGAGGAGTAGAAAAATCCCCACCCACCACAACCAAACACAGTGATTAAATAGATATCACAAAAGCCTGCTGGTCTGAAAACACACTACCCTGACACCTTATCATCCTTCCCTTCTTCCTGGTCTGTTCTTCTCACCATCAGGATTGAAAAGGTATTAAATGATAAATGGACAAATATCTTGTCCCCTAAAGACCACTGCAAGAATAATCTGGATTCTGGATAACAAGCAATTATACTGACAAACAGGATTCAGTTATGAAATGCTAAAACTATGGGAGACCTGGTTGGTAAGAGGTTAATCTGTATGGTTGCCAAGGGAAACTAGGACATGATTCAGTGGAGAAAATGCTAAAGAGGTAACATAATGCTTAGAGTCTGCATGATTTCTTTGTCGTAATTGCAAATATATCCTAGAAAGAAAGAAATGACAGAGATGAGCCAAAAATCAAGGAACAAGGCCAGTCTAAGCTCCCATTATTCATCTCTAGAAGCAAATAGTGAGCTGCTGAATCAGGCTAGACCCAAACTGCACTAGAAGTTAACAGAGATGTCTCACTCCAATAAGGAGACAATCTCAAAGACCACTATAGACAAAACTGCAGACAGTTTTCAAATGCAGAGGCCTGACTGAAATCTGGGCTGCTTTCCAATGCCTAAAAGCTCTGTTAGGGCCAGGCGCAGCGGCTCAGGCCTGTAATCCCAGCACTTTGGGAGGCCGAGGGGGCAGATCGCTTGAGGTCAGGAGTTTGAGACCAGTCTGGCCAACATGACGAAACCCCATCTCTACTAAAAATACAAAAATTAGCCACGCGTGGTGGCGGGCACCTATAATCCCAGGTACTCAGGAGGCTAAGGCAGGAGAATTGCTTCAACTTGGGAGGTGGAGGTTGCAGTGAACCAAGATCACACCACAGCACACCAGCCTGGGTGACAGAATGAGACTCCATCAACAACAACAACAAAAGCTTTATTAGTCAAGGTCATCCAGAGTAACAGAACCAGTTTTAGATAGATACATTGATAGAGAAGTAGGCTAAGTCCCACAGTCTGCCATCTACAACCTGGAGATGGAGGGAAACCAGTGGTATAAATATTGGTTGGAAGGCCTGAGAACCAGGAGAACCAGTGGTGTAAGTCTCAGCCCAAGGACAGGAGAAGAGCAAAGTCTCAGCTCAAGCAGTCAGGCAGAGAGAGAGAATTTGACTTATTTCTGCCTTTTTCTTCTACTCAGGCACGCATTGGGTTGGTGATGTTCAACCCAATGAGTGCACAGGGGAAGGCTGTCTGCACAGGGGAAGGCTGTCTGCATTACTCAGTTCACCAATTCAAATGCTAATGTCTTCCAGAACCACTCTTTCAAATATATGCAGGAATAATGTTTAACCAGATATCTGGCACCATGATTTGAATGTTTCTGTTCCCTTCAAAGCTCATGTGTTAGAAACTTAATCCCTAATGAAATGGTGTTGGGAGGTGGGCCTTAATGGAAGGTTTAAAGGGCATAAATTAATGCCACTATAAAGGGGGTTTGCAGGAGTGGGCTCTCTCTCTTCTGTCGTTTTGCTGTGTGAAGGACACTATTCTTCCCCTCCAGAGTACATAACATTCAAAGCACCATCTTGGAAATAGAAACCAGGACCTTACCAGACACAAAAGTCTGCTGGCTCTTTGATATTGGACTTCTCAGCCTCCGGAACTGTGAGAAATAAATTTCTGTTCTTTATAAATTAGGCAGTCTCAGGTAATCTGTTACAGCAACACGAAACAGGCATCTGGGCATCCCAGAGCCCAGTCAAGTTGACACATAAAATTAAGCATCACTCTGTAAGTAAGACATAAGCTCCCACTGGGAAAGAATAATCATGATCATCTCAGAGTGGTGGTTAGAAACTTTGCGCTCTGGAGACAAACTGTCTGGATGCCACACTTACTAGCTGTGTGACTTCTGGAAAGTTATCTTCTCCAAGCCTCAGGTAAAATGAAGATGATTTTTTTTTTTTACCTCCTATCTAGAGGAGTAGTTGTAAGAATGAAATCAGACGCAGGTCACTTCATAGAGTGCCTGGCACAGGGGAAGTATCCACTGCTACTTATTGTTGTAGATGCAGAGCCATCGCGCTCACCATTTCATAAATGAGGAAAATGAAGATGGAGGAGGTAAGTGGCCTGCTCAAGGTTACCCAGGGTCAGTGGGTCCTAAGCTGTATCTAGGGGTTCTAAAGCAATTTTACAAAAAATAAAAATATCGCCGGGCACGGTGGCTCACGCCTGTAATCCCAGCACTCTGGGAAGCCGAGGCAGGCGGATCACGAGGTCAGGAGATCGAGACCATCCTGGCTAACACAGTGAAACCTCGTCTCTACTAAAAATGCAAAAAATTAGCCGG
The DNA here is from genome assembly GCF_001698545.2 of Rhinopithecus bieti. Lineage (NCBI taxonomy): Eukaryota > Metazoa > Chordata > Mammalia > Primates > Cercopithecidae > Rhinopithecus > Rhinopithecus bieti. The sequence goes on along the minus strand of NW_016811046.1, from coordinate 147,707 downwards.
GCGTGGTGGTGGGCGCCTGTAGTCCCAGCTACTCGGGAGGTTGAGGCAGGAGAATGGCGTGAACCCGGGAGGCAGAGCTTGCAGTGAGCTGAGATCCGGACACTGCACTCCAGCCTGGGCAACAGAGCAAGACTCTGACTCAAAAAAATAAAATAAAACAAAATAAAAATAAAAATATCGATTTCTTTATACCAAGCTTGTTCAACCTGTAGCCTGTAGGCCATATGCAGCCCAATACAAATTTGTAAACTTTCTTAAAAGATGAGATATTTTTGTGATTTTTTTTTAACTCATCAGCTATCATTAGTATTAGTGTATTTTATGTGTAACTCAAGACAATTCTTCCTCCAGTGTGGCCAAGGGAATCCAAAAGATTGGACACCCCCGATTCAGATCATTCTCTACGAACTCTTTAGCTAAAATATACTGTTCTTTTTAATAAGCATTTTAATTTTTTAAGACATTTACTAGACTAGAGGGCATGCTAAATCTAAAGCTTTCAGTTATCTATGAGTGATAAAAGCCTGAAATTTCAACCTGTAAAACATAAATTGATGGTCCATCCAGTTAATAGAGTTTCAGAAATTGCAAATGCTATTTCATGAAATGGTTACTATGTTCCATAAGACAAGCCTTACAGAATCTATCTTTATCCCATCTTTCTAGCTCTCAACATTTCTAAAACTCTTAGAAATCATTTAAAAATTAATCCTAAATGTTCTAAACATCTAAAACACAGCATAGAAGACATGAATTAATATTTATTATTACTTTGGTCTTGCTTACAAATTTCGTATCTATGCTATGCTATGATACGATACAGTGAGATTTCAGGGTTCACAGCCCCTATGCCCTCAAGTACCCTAACAGAAAAGATTCTGAGGACTCCAGAACTGTGGACTTGGTCCAGGGCAGAACAACAGTCAGGTCATCAGCCAGCAAAGTTGTGGGACTCTCATGAAGTTGAAAATCTGACCAAAGTACAAGGTACTGAAATCTGGTGCATTCAAATGAGAGAGAAGAATCAAGGGTGAATTTCACATGTGGAGCAAGAGTCACAAGGGGAAGAAAGATGTCCTTTGCTGAGATGGGGAACTGGGCAAGCAAGTGTGGCAAGGGATCAGTATAGAGCACAAAAATGTTCAGATTTAGACCTGTTAAGTTTGGAAATCCTTCTAAGTTATCCAAGTGGAGATCTCAAGTAGACCATGAGCTCTAAGTTGTGAAGCTTAGAAGTGGAGCCTGGGCTGGAAATATAAATTTGAAAGTTTCAGCATATTGTGGCAATCATGAGAAGAGATAAATTTATATCATGGATTTGAATGGGATCACCTATGGAAGGATTGTAAAGTGGGACACAAGAGCACCTAAGACTCCTAACAGAGGGCTGTGGAAGTCCAGCATTAAAGCTGGGTAAAGGAGTGCTAAGTCAGGACAGGAGACTGAGAAAGAATGGCCACCGAAATAAAAGGAAATCTGAGGGTATATGGCATGAAATCCAAAAAAGACAGAAAGTGGTCAACTGTGTCAAATGCTACTGAGACAGAGTAGGATAAGGGCTGAAAAGAACACACTGGATTGGCACCATGAAAATCATTGGCGACCCTATCAAGAACAGCTTAAATGGAATAATAGGGTGGAAATTATAGTAAGTTGAAGAGTAAAGGGGAGTCAGTTCTGGCCATGATAGAGAATCTTGTCCTTGATTAATGAGACACATACAAAACATATGCTTTGGATAACATATGCAAATCAACTGCTTGATACTGGAGAGAAAGCAATACAGGTGCTGTAACCCTTGAGAGAAGCAAAACATACAAGGTGAGCTCCACATTTCCCCTCGCTTTTTCTCTAAATCATTTTTTCCCACATTCAACCCTGAGAAAATTGGGTCCAAGAAGAAAGTATTACAGGGATAAGGAGACAGATATTGGTGGTCAGGACCCAGGCTTGTGGAGCAAATTTCTGGAGACTGAGTCAAACTCAGAAAAGAAGCTGAGATAATGATATATGTAATCCCCACAAGCTATTGGTCAGTACATAAGCCGCACATGGTCTAGTGAGACTCTACAAAACCCAGAGCAGCTGGGAAGCTAAAAAACTGATCACAGATTTCCATAGCATACAGCATTGAGAAAACAGAGGTTATAGAGGTTAAGCTCCACCAAAGTAGAGAGGCATCAGTAAACATCACAAAACTTTATTAGACACTCAGATGGGGCAGGCACTAGAAATGGAAAAAACTCACAAGAACTAAGTGCAACACGTAAGATCAAATAAGGCAGAACTTTATAGCCTAACCCTAACAGAGCATAAAACCACATCTTAACAAGATCTGCCCACCAGAACTAAAAATAACTCTCTTTGGGAGAAATCAATAAGAACTTCTACAGTTCTTTGTTTTTACTCACAATATCCAAACCTATGAGGCATGCCAATACCTAGGATACATTAGGTTTACTAAAAACTAAGAGAGAGATGGGGGGAGAGAGAGAGAGAGAAGTGATTTAAGCATTAGAGGGAAATTTGGTCAAATAGTAGAAAAGATTGAGAATTAAGCTGAAAATTGGGATATAAAAAAAGTCAAATGGATGCTTTAGAATGGAAAAATACAGTATTTGAAATTAACAAATCATTGGATGGGTTTTACAATGGACTGAACCCAGTATAAAACAGGATCAGTAAACCAGAAAACAGAAGAAAAATAATATGCAGAAAAGAAGCATAAAGAGAAACAAAAATAGAAGAAACAACATAAAGTAAGAGATGTGCAAAGCATAATCAAAAGGTATAAATCTGTTTAATTGGAGTATAGGAAGGAAAGGGATGAGAGAATAGGGCAGATGCAACAATATTTAAGGAAAAAAATGGCCTATTCTACAACCTTTTCTCTTTATTTCTGAATTCATTATTCTTTCCCTCCATGATAATTTCTGCCTCAAATGTGATATCTGATAAACATTATGTCCTGTTTTTGGATGCCTGCTGTGTGTATTGAGTAAATGGAAGAGCTGAGCTTGAAGGGCAGGTCTTGCTGATGCCAGAGTTTAAGGATTGCTTTCTCCTCTACCATGTCGCATCCTTCTCACCCTCTGGCCCCTGCTCCAGTGGTATATTCTCTCTCGATGATATTCTTTTCATCTATGCAAATAGAAAGGCATCTTTTCAGTTGCCACATTGCTTTCTTTTCTTTCAGAGATCACTGTCCTGTGCTGCATGATGTTCAATATCTGAAAACCATTATTTTATATACTTTGTTTTTCTAATTCTTGCTTAAAAGGATAAATCTGGTCTCTATTATTCTATCCTGGTGGGAACTGTTCAAGTCCTTGTACATAATTTTTATAACTACAAATGGTTGTTTATTCTTTGTAAGGACTTCTTACAAATGGAGTATTTCACATACAGGCAGTTCATGTAGAGTATTGTGTCTTTTCTCCATTTGTATTCCAGGCCCTTATTACCCTAAGTCAGTATCGTACTATTTTGGGATGCCATGGGTAGTATAGAAGATATAAAATGCAAATTTAGAATAATCTACATAAAATTTCCTTGTTCTTTCCCTAGGACTCATCTTTGTTATCTCAGATCTGGTTGGTTTAAGAAAAATGGTACAACTAGAGCAGATTGCAGAGTAGATGCTTCTGGGAGACGCAAAGTGCAAGATGTGCCCTCATCCTCCATGGTGATTTGGGCAATTCTTGCTTATTTGTCACTATACCAGATAGCTTGTTACAAATCTGACTGTTAGAAAAGGGAACATACAACGTAAGTGTCTGCAAGAATTTAACTATCCTAAGAGTCAACACAAGGTTTTTATTGCAAAGAGAGGGCCCTCCCCTTCCCTCTGAAAATATATTTAAATACTAAAATTGGATTGATGTAAAAATTTATTAAATAAATCTATACACGGAAATTTGGAATATGTTTTACAACAATAAGAAACATTCTCTACAGAAAATCAGGCTTCTGGTACATTGATTTCTAGGCAGAATATTTCAACTTAAATATCCCAGTATTGTCTTTCCATAAGAGAAGTTAGATAATTCGATATGAATTCATCTACTAGCACTTAGAATTTCTATTTTCATTTAGAACAAAATAATTTTCTCCACCAGTTAAAGTGCTGAAAATGGATGATTTTATTATAGCATAGAAAATGATGTGTTGCTTAGTCCTTTGTGTCATGAAAGGGAAACACATAAAGAACTTTGAAAAGGACTTTTTGTTGATAATTGTTCTAATATGTGTTGCCAATTCTGCATTCAGACCTAGTCTGCAGCCAAGAAGTTGTGTATGGATACTCTTAATATATTTTTATTATATTTATAGAAATAAGGCATGAAAAATATAATGATACCCTGGAAGCAAAAAAGAAAACTAATTTAGACTGAACAACCAGTGCTAATGCAAATTGGTGATATCAACTAGTAAATTTTTTTATTTTAGCAAAACGAGTTTTAGATGCAAATAGAATATTGAAAGTTATGTTTCACTTTACTGGGTTCACTCTAGTGGCCTGATGTCAGTGTTTAGCTTTTAGGTGCTAACTTGAAATAAAAGCTTTGTTGAAGTATTTTGGTTAATGAGTCAATTAGAAGACTTGACTTGTGAAAATCTTATTTACCAGAAATCTCTGGAAGACCTTGTTATTCATTGGGTAGGAAAGAAAGGGAAGATTGTGACAAATGCAAGGTCTTTGGGAAGTGATTAAGTCATGAGGGCGGAGCTCCTGTGAATGGGATTAGTGCCCTTATAAAAGAGACATCTTCCACCATGTGAGGACACAGGAAAAGGCAATTGGGAAACAGGTCCACACCAGACACTGAACTTGCCTGCACCTCGACCTTGGCCTTTCCAGCCTCTAGAACTGTGAGAAATACATTTCTCTTGTTTATAAGCCACCCAATTAAAGATATTATGTTATAGCAGCTCACATAGACTAAGACACTACATTGCAGAAGATGTCCTAAGTATTTAGTATCCAATCACTAATTTGGTAACACAATTACCACATGGGATAAGCACTATGTCTTCCTTTTACAGATGAGAAAACTAAAGCATGGAGTAAATAAGTTGTCAAATATGACAGGCTATTAAGAGGTGAATCCTGAATTTGACCCAGGGAGTCGGCCTCTAGGGATCAAAGCCCTTAATCATTATACAATGGTGTGGAACTTACAGGAACTGCCAATCCCCCACCTTAATCACATTGGCTTCCTTTTGATTTTTCAAATATGCCATGCTTTTTATTTTCTCAGAGCTTTCCTATAGGATTGTTTTCTTTCCCTGAAATGTGTACTTCCCTCACCCAACCCAGTCTTCACATTTTGTTTTATTGGTTTCTTCTGATTCTTCACAACTCACCTCAGCTTCAATGTCACCTCCTTAGGGTGGCCTTCCCATCCCACCAAAGTAAATACCCTCCTTCCACTGTTACTATTCCTCACAGTACATTGTTTCTGCCTTTGCAACATCTTACAACAATTTATAATATTACATGTCTTTGTGTTATTTATTCGATGTCTTTCTCTGATAACAGGGACAATGTTTGTTTCATTACTGTATTATTCAGCACCTAGCACAGGTCCAGCACATAGAAATCAATCAATAACTATTTATTGAATGAAACAAATAGAAAATGGAAATCTAGCTTTTAGACCAAACAAGCTATGAGAAATATGGAGAAAGAGTATGGTAAGATACAGTTCTGTAAACATGGGTCACCCATTGCTCAAATGTTCAGAAGAATTATGTATAGGGAGATAATCATGTATTCATTCAGCAAATATTGAGTGCCCACAAAGGGCCAGGTGTTCTTGTTGTCAGTGAAGATGAATGTTGAACAAGGGGGTTGGAATTTTAAATAGATGTTCAAGAAAGGTTTTACTGGCTGGGCACAGTGGCTCATGCCTGAAATCCCAGCACTTTGGGAGGCTGAGGCAGGCAGATCAACTTAGGTCAGGAGTTCGAGACCAATCTGGCCAACATGGTGAAACCCCGTCTCTACTAAAAATAAAAAAATAAAAAAATAGCTGGGCATAGTGGCACACGCCTGTAATCCCAGCTACGTGGAAGGCTGAGGCATGAGAATCACTTGAACCTGGAAGACAGAGGTTGCAATGAGCTGAAATCATGCCACTGTACTCCAACCAGGGTAACAGAGTGAGATTCTTCTCAAAAAAAAAAAAAAAGTAAGTCTTATTCTGAGAAAGTGGCATTTTTTTTTTTAAGCAAAGTTCTGTAGGAGGTGAAAGAAAAAGCCAAGCAGGTATCTGAAAGACAACTGATCCAGGCAGACCAAAAAGCAGTGCAAAGCACTAAGGGAGTGGGCCTGGCATGCACAGGAACAGCAAGAAGACCAGTGAGGCCCTAGCAGAATGAGTACAGGAAGAACAGCAGCAGAAGGAGTGGGGTCAATTGTGTCTTTTACTCTGAGATAGATGGGCACCCACTGGAGACATTCAATAATAAGTGACATAGTCTGATTTGAGTTTGAATCGGCTCACTCTAGCTGCCCTGATAAAATTAAACCAAAGTGGAGAAAGGATGGACCCAACAGTCTAGTAGGCTATTAGTGCTTAACTCAAGCATGAGATAATGGTGACCTGGACCAGGGTGGTAGCAGTGGTGGTGCTGAAACAGGGAAGGTGATGGACAGAGCAAGTAGGAGGGAGATCAGGAGTTTGTATTTGGGTGTGTTGAGATCCCTATTAACATTCAGGTGGAGATGTAGGGTAGGCTATATTTGGAGCTCAATATAGAGGTCTAGGTCAAGTCATAAACACATTTATGTCATTTACAACTACAAGACTGGATAATATCAACAAGAGAGAAAACATAAATAGAAAACATGTGGAGCAACCAGCAAGGAAGATGCCTAAGAAATAGAATAAAATCCAGGAGAATTTGATTCCTGGAAGTCAAATGAAGAAAATGTTTACAGGAGGAGTTTAAGTGAAAGATCAACTGAGTCAAATGCTACCAAAAAAGCACTGCCAAAGTGTCCACCTTGGCCAGGGGACCTTTAAGAAATCTTATCTTTATCAGTCTTTTTTCCCCCTAAATATTTGATGAGGAAAATAATTTATATTTTTTCAATAATCAACAAGAAGACCTGGGGGCAGGAAAATCTGTCATTTCTATCTGTACTAAACTTATAAATCCTCAAGGTAGCTAGCCTTGGAGACTGTTGCTCTTGAAGAAAACTAAGTACTAGAGGTTATAGTTCTAAAGCCCCACAAGGATTTTAATGGGCAAGGATTTTAATTTTGCTCCCAATGCCCAAAGTTGCAGATAGGTGGCACAGGAAGTTAGAGCTGCTATCTTCATAGCACTATGGCGTATTTGTACTGGGGAAATGTACACTTCTGGGATCTCTTCCACAAATCACAGAAATATGTTTATCAATAGGTACTACTTCAACTATGCTTTAAAAAATCTTCACTTGTTTCCTGTGTTTATACAAGATACATCATCATATGCTGCTGCAGGATACAAAGCCTCAGGTGGACAATTCCAGAAACAAAAACCAAGAAGGAAATTAGATATGATATTATATATATGATATAATATATAATGTATTATATAATATATAATATATTTTATCACAATATGATATATAATGTATTATATAATAAACAATATATTATATCT